>NC_056748.1:515050101-515176247 GCF_019279795.1 Protopterus annectens | reverse complement strand
AGTGCTGTAGTTGGATCCTAGCGCCCGACAGGCAGATCACCCTGACCTTGTCCTTGTTCAGCCTGGTGAACAGGACATCAGTGTGCCTGATGATAGTCACCTATTACAAGTGTATCAGGTGTGTTGTTTAGCCTTAAGGGCTGTGACTGTTCAGCACACTGGCTTTGTGAGCTATGTGTTGCACGTGTTTTGTTTTGGGGTAGCGGTTGCTTGGGTATCTGCTTTAGAGGTCTCTGCTGCTTAGGCAGATTTTTATTTAGAGCCTCTGTGTATGTTTTTGTGTGTTTATGTGCTTGTTTTGCTGTCGTGGTAGGTCTATGTGAGACTGGAATTTTAGTGAGTGTGGTTTCCTTCTCCTCCTGACTGGTTACACCTGTACTGAGTTGAGAGAGCTTAGCCTCCAGTTTGGCTATATGGTTGCATCTCTCACATGTGTTGGAATTTTTTGGGAGGAGGAGAGGGTTGTTTGTGTACATGAGGCAGTTGTAACATTGCCTGAAGATTCCCAGACTCACCAGCTGGACCAGAGAGGAGATTGACAACTGACCTTTGGACATGCTAGAATAGTATTGGGAATTCCTTTATAATTGAAAAAAGGGCCAATGGGGAACAAGGTACTCAAAGGGAGTTTGTGAGGATGTAGTGCTTTTAATTTTAATGCTGACTTATATAATTGCTTTAGTGAGCAAGTGCCAGGCTTTAGAGTAGGAATAAAGTACAGTTTTGTACCTACCATAAATGTAGATGTCCGAATTGGATAGCATCTGCAGTCATAACAACTGGGTTGTCCTGTCGTCAGGCAGCCCTTCAGTCGGCCGGATTCCAAAGTCCGGGTCCGGCACTTCACCCGACGTCATCTCTGTTGGCCTTCGGGTATATAAGCATCAGCCGACGCCATTTTCTTCAGTGTTTCTTGCCCCAGATGCCAGAAGCCCTCTAGAAGGCTAAAAATTTTGGATAGATGCCAATGTTTCCAAAAGATAGAGGTAAACACAAAATAAGCATGTATGTACATAAAAACAAACAAAAACACCAGGAAAGAAGTCCCCCCACTACCTACCTATAGGAAGGGTAAACACCCTAGAGTACCACAGAGGGAAGGAGGGTAATCTGACTGCAGATGCTATCCAATTCGGACATCTACATTTATGGTAGGTACAAAACTGTACTATGTCCTTCATGGATGCATCTGCAGTCATAACAACTGGGTAGAATACCATAGCCAACTAGGGAGGAGGATAAAGGTAGATTATGGTGTGTTTAGGATCCCTTGCAGTACAGCAGTGGCAAACCCTGCTCGGGATCTGGAATATAGAGGTAAATTATAATGCTTGGCAAATGTATGCACGGAGGTCCAAGTAGCCGCCTCAATAATGTCTTTGGTAGCCACTCCTCGTGAAGAAGGCTGTGGTAGTGGCTGTTGCCCTTGTAGAATGAGGTCTTATGTTCTGTGGAATTTGCTTTCCATGGAAGGAGTAACAGAATCGTATGCAATTTCCTATCCATTTGGAGATTGTCTGTTTGAAATAGCTTTTCCTTCCCTTCCTGTTGCATAGGCTACTTAAAAGTTGGTCAGTCTTTCTGCTATTTTTGTTCTGTCCAAGTAGTAGCGTAGCTGTCTATGTACATCCAAGGTATGCAGTATTCTTTCCCTCTGTTTTGTGGGTTGGGAAGAAGGTAGGTAGGTGGATTGCCTGGTTTAAGGACACTCTGGATACCACCTTAGGCATAAATGTAGGATTAGTCCTCATGGACACTCTATCTTGGTGGAAGATTAGAAAGGGTTGCACTGCCATTAAGGCCTGTAGTTCTGAAACCCTCCTTGCTGAAGTAATTGCCAGTAGGAAAGCAGTTTTCCATGACAGGTGTTGCAGGTCTGCTGTTGCTGCTGGTTCAAAGGTGATAGAGTCAATTTTTCTAGCACAAAGTTCAAGTCCCAGGCTGGTAATGGTGGTTTCCTTGGAGGTTTTACATTCTTGATTCCTCTGAGGAACTGCCTGAGCAAAGGGTGTGAAAAAACAGGTGGATCAAAGCTGTATTCTGCTGAAATAGCTGATGCATGAATCTTGATGGAGGAATAGGACAGGCCTGAATGAAGTAGTTCGACCAGATACTCCAGAATGTTGGGCATATCTATGTTTGATACATCTTTACCTCTTTCTGAGCTCCAAATGACAAACCTTTTCCATTTCCCAGCATAGTTTCTTCTTGTTGAAGGTCTGCGTGCTTCAAGAATAATGTCTTTAACTCTTTGTGAAAGCTGTGGGTTAGCAGCTGCTATGTGATGTTCCATGCAGTCAGTTGCAACGTTTTTAGGTTTGGATGCATGGTGCTGTAGTTGTTCTGAGTTAGCATCAAAGGCATCAGGGGTATTGGCCACATATTGTTCCGAGACATGCTCCTCAGCAGTGGGTACCAATGTTGTCTTGGCCAGTTTGGAGCTATCAGGATTATCCTTGGACGTTCCTCCTTGATTTTTAGTAATACTTTGTGTATCAAGGGAAGAGGTGGGAATGCATATGCTGTTAGTCCTTTCCAGCTGAAGGAGAGCAGTCCACTTTCCATGCTAGTGGGTGGAATGTCCTTGTGCAGAATTTTTGAGCTGGTGATTGAGAGGTGATGCTAATAGATCAATCTGAGGCATTCCCCATTTCTTGAGATGGTCTTGAAGATGTCCGGGTGCAGCTGCCATTCGTGGACATCCGATGTAGTCCTGCTTAACATATCTGCTAGAGAGTTTTCTTTCCTGGTACAAATATTGCCTGTAACTGGATGTTGTAGCTGAGTGCCAGGGTCCACAGCTCCAAAGTCATTCTGCATAGGGGTAGGAATGAGTGCCTCCTTGTTTGTTGATGTACCACATGACTGTGGTGTTGTCTGTCCTTATCATCAACTGGCCTTCCTTGAGAAATGGTCTGAACTTTGGATTGCCAGTTTTACTGCCAGCATTTCTTTTAGGTTGATGTGCAGGTGAAGTTGGTCCTGTGTCCACAATCCTTGCACGCATTTGTCCAGCATATGTGCCCCCATCCCAGGTCTGAAGCATCTGTTGTGATGGTCTGGCTTGCTTGACCTTTGCGAAAGGGCAGGCCTGGGTTTGACTGGCATGCGTTAGCCCACCATAGGAACTCCTGTTTTAAGCATGGTATTAGTGGAATTTCCGTTTCTAGGCTGTGTCTGTGTTGGGACCATAAATTCTTTAGGTACCACTGAAGCTTTCTCATATGTAGTCTGGCAAATGGAACCAAGATTATGCATGATGCCATGAAACCCAAGGCCTGCAGTACCTTTCTTGCTGTTAACTTGTTCAGATTTGTTAGTGCCAAGAAGTAAAGAGGAGTTCTTTTGTTTTTCTGTAGTTAGGAATGCCATTTGCCTTACTGTGTCCAATTCCGCCCCAGGAAAGTCCTTGTCTGGGATGGTATCAGCCTTGACTTTTGTAAATTGACTGTGTATCCCAGTGCTTGAAGCAAGTAAATGACCCTTTGTAAATCTGTTGTCAGCTTGCTTTTGTTGTCCCCTTGTATCAGACAGTCGTCCAGGTATGGATAAATTTGAATTCCTGTAGTCTGCAATGGCGTTACTGATGCCAGGCATTTTGTGAATACTCTGGGCAGTAGATAAGCCAAAGGGCAATGCTGAGAATTGATAGTGCTCTGATCCTGCAAGAAATCTGAGGTATCTTCTGCAGATAGGTCGAATGGGGACGTGCAGGTATGCCTCCTTGAGATCTAGAGTTACCAGCCAACACTCCTTGCCCAGCATGGGAAGAAGTTGCTGTAGGGTCAGCATCTTGAATTTTGGGACAATGATGTAAGTATTTAGGGTAGACAGGTCTAGAATTGGTCTCCAACTTTTTTCCTTTCTTGGAACTAGGAATAGTCTGGAGTAGAACCCCTTTCCTTGCTCTGCTGATGGCACTTTTTCCACAGCTCTCATGTTTGCTAATTCCATTATCTGTTGTAGAGCCTCTGTTTTTTGATTTGGAGGTAGGTTTGGCATTCCTCTTTTGACTGGTAAAGTGTGGAAGTGGAACCGGTAACCTTGATCTATGGTTCGTAAAATCCACTTGTCCTTTGTTATGTGGTGCCAGTTTTTTGAAAATAAGGTTAGCTTTCCGCCTAGAGGAGCTGCTATTTGTTCCCTGGTTGGCGGGTTTAGGTTTAAGTCACTGTGGCTGTGTTGATGTAGAGGCAGGTGTTGATTCTGTGCCTCTGTTGTTACCTTGCCACTGTCGTCCTCTGTAGGCACCTCCTCTGGATTGGTTTCTGCCTCTGGAACGTCTATTCCTACCCCTTTGAGGTCTTGTGGAGTCAGGAAAGGACCAATTTTTGGCAGGCCAGTTCCTGCTAAACCTTGGGGTTGAACCTGCAAGAATTCTTTAACTGTCTGGACTGATTTTGCCTTTTCTTCCATTTTCTTCATAACCTGCTGGGCAGGTGTACCAAACAAACTTGATTTATCCATAGGAGCATCAAGCAATTTAGATTTAACATGATCCGGTAAAGCTTGCTCCTTTAGCCATGCATGCCTTCTAATTACTGTGCCAGTCATGGCTGATCTAAATGAAGCCTCCAGTGCATCATAGCCACATTTTAAAGAATGGTTACTAACCTGCTGTATGTTATTTACCATTTCTAATACATAATTCTTATCAAGAGATTCATCAGTGGTTAGCTTTTTAGTTAACTGGTCAAGCATAAACTCTTGGTATTGTATCATGTGAAACTGACAATTTAAAGCTCTAGCTGAAAGAGTGGCTGAAGTGTAAACTTTTTTACCCCATCTGTCTAATGACCTTGCTTCCCTTTCAGAAGGAACAGGGTTTTTAGCTATAGTCGCGGCTACTGCCTTGGGACCCTGGGATATAGTTTCGGGGTCGGCAAGAGGGGCCTTGTAGAGGTGGTGATGAGTATCTGGCACCCTGTAAAATCTGTCTGGTTTGGCAGGGGCTGGGGTAAAGAATCTGGAGCTGAGCAGGCATCATTGAAAGCATCATCCACCACAGAGAGAACAGGAGGGATAGCTAAGGGCCTGTGCTGTGGTAGGTGCAAAAAGGTCCTAAGTCTTTTCCTGGAGTCTGAAAAATCCTGTTGCTGCCATTGGAACTGTTCTCGCATGGCATGCAAGGTTTCCCCAAAGGAGAATTCTTCTGGGAAGCAGCTGGAATGGATTCTTCAGCATCAGAATCTTCAAAATTGGAGAAAGGAGCCTCTGGCTGGTCAGTTATGTCTGATTCATCAGCAGAATCATCAGAGGACACTGGCTCAGGGGGCTCTGCCCTAGGTCTCTTTTCTGGGGCTGAGAGGCCCTGTCTGGGTGAGATTGAGATCCTCTAATTAATGAAATTAAATCTTCTGCCAAGGTAAGCATTTGAGAACTGGCAGAGGGCCTGGTGGAAGGGGGTTTAACAGGCACTGTTTTAGTAGTCTTGGCTGCTTTAGCCCTGGCGAAGGCCTTAATGGACATGGCTGCTGGAGGCCTAGCAGCACCACGTGCTGGGGTAGAGACATCCAAGGGAATGGTGTCAATAAGTCAGTGGTAAGCACCGTAGTGGGTAAAATTTCTGAGGCCGATTCAAGAGTGTTAGCAGGGACCTCAGTTGTAGTGATAGTTTTAGGTGTAGTTTGATCAGTTTTCTCGGTTTCGGCCGAAACCGAGACACTCGCTGTTTGCTTAACCATGGTTTCGGCCGAAACCGCGGACCGCGAGTGTCGGTCTTTTTCTTTGCGTTTTTTGGCAGAATGCGAAGTCGGAGGGTCCGACGGCATAATGTACGCAAAGTCAGAACCAAAAACTGTTCTGCAAACTCTGACCGACGTCTAAGCGATCGTCGGTTGAAAGAAGCACAGGACGAACAAGCTGCTACGTCGTGGGCTGGGCCTAAACAGGGCAGGCAGTAAGAGTGGAAATCTTTATGAGGTATTTGTTTCCCACAGGTTAAACAATTATTAACTTTTTCTGACATCGGCTGAGGCAAGAAAGAGTCCCCAACGGGGTACTTAGCTTTAGAAGTCTTCGAAGTAGTATTCGGTAGAAGTAATCTCTGGATCCGACCGACCGGCACTTGCGAACAGCTTCTGCTTCGGGCGCCACGCGGCAAGAAAGACTGAAGAAAATGGCGTCGGCTGATGCTTATATACCCGAAGGCCAACAGAGATGACGCCGGGTGAAGTGCGACATCAGCCGAAGCCGGACCCGGACTTTGGAATCCGGCCGACTGAAGGGCTGCCTGACGACAGGACAACCCAGTTGTTATGACTGCAGATGCATCCATGAAGGACATCGTGTTTATTATGAGAACTGGATCAGTTCTAAGGGAAAAGTGAAGAGCAGACTTTGTGGAGCCGAGAATGGTTTACACCCAATTAAGAGGCGCTGCCTGATGCTGAGCTATGCGCAAAATCACAAAACCGCGCTAAAGCGGATTTTATACGAGGGGACTTGAAAGAGCTAAAAATTGGCCCAAAACGGCCAATAGACTACCAGATTCCTGTGCTGGGAACACTCCTCCAGGGATAGATAGGCTGCTCTAAGCTCCCCACTGCTACTGGTGAACAAAGAAGCCTCCCTTTATCCAAGAAAACAAATGGGCAACACAGGAACTTTCCAAAAGTCCAGAATACAGCAAAGCCTATATTTGGACTACTCTAGGTCAGGAAAGACGGGAAACAAGGATAATTGTTTTGTTTTGTTTTTATTTTTGTTTTTTTTTTTTTTTTTTAGAGAATGGACCCCATTCCTAAGTCAGGGTATAGTTAAAGTTCATGAAATTAGTATTGCTTTAATCTTTGTAATCCAAAAGTGTTATTTGTAGCACCCACAATAGGGCCAGAATTGATTCCTGCAATTCATACGGAGTTACATTAATGGGTAGCATATCGAAAAATGACATTAGTTTTTTATTTTTTTTTTTCGATCCATTGCTCCTACTACTGCTATTGGAACTGTCTCAGCATTTTTTCTCAACATTGCTCTCATTTCTGCCTCCAAATCTTGAGAGTTTATGACTTTGTGTCTTGCTGTATGTAAAACACTGTAAAGGCAATGTGCAGCAATTTCAATGATCAATGCTACTTTTTTGTTTTTAATGAACTACTATAACTGGTGTTCCTGTACCTACTTTTTTGGACTGTTGGTAATGGCTGATCCAGTCTGATGCACACTTCATCATTCTCTGTAATACTTTGTGGTTCATGTTCCTAAAGCTTCTCACCTACTTCTGTATTGTGGTGTTTGCACAATGCTCAATGAAACAGTCTTGCTACACTATTGTGTCTTTCAGTGTATATACCCTCTGTGTGTATCACACCCAGCAGCAAGGTATGCAACTACTTCTAGTTCTTTTTTGTATAGAACCTACATTTGTCTGCTTCTCACACATGTTTAGTGGACTTTGTAAACTAATATGTATGTAAGTCCACCATCTTGGGCTGCTATTATTAACCTTTCATCCCCTGGTTCATAGGAAGTTACTAGGCTATTGGCCCTAAGGTCCTTATAAGCCTAGCCTTGAGTTTACCCATGTTTGACAAGTCCGCACCCAAAGCCCCTGTCCAGCAGGGACATAGGTGGAATCCCAGGGGTATAGTTTCTGTTTCCCATCCAGTTATCCAGATTGAGCTTGAAAAGGGATATTGAGGTACTCTTCTTGATGTGGAGAGGGAGTCTATTCCACAGATGGGGGAGTCTCTGGGACACAAATCTCTCCCACCAAGTCCTATTGATGTCACAGACCAGGTTGAGATTGCATGTGTGGGTTACTCGAGTGGAGCTTGACTTGCGGATATGGAGCAGTCCCGTCAAGGTATGGTCTGAGATTGCTTTGTATGCCATACAGAGGTCACCTATGAGGAGTCTGTATGAAACTGAGTAGAGGGACAGGGCTTTTAGCCCATCTGTGTAGGGTAGCTCTTTGAGGCCCTGGATTCTTCTTGTGAAGAACCTCTGTGATCTCTGCAGCTGCTGCACACGTTTTGCGAGATACATGCTGAAGGCGGTACTGTACTCAATAATTGGCCTTATAAGGGAAAAGAATACAGGGATGTTATGATCCCCTTATACCTGGATGAGATACCCTTACTTATGAGGTGCACCATATAGAAAGCTTTCCGTACAAAGGAAGCAACATGGTGGTCAAAAGTCAGGTTACTATTAACCTGGGTGCCCAAATCCCTCATGACTGACTGCGTGCTTAGGACATTGTTATTAATGTGATAATATGTGGGGACCATACATAGGTCTCAACCTGCTAAGAGACCAATGTGGAACACAGACCATAGCAATGTGTGGCAAACAGTCAAAATGTGGAACACCCTATTTTCACACTGCTCAAAAAATGCACCTCGACCATGACCATTTACAGCCAAAATATATGCATGGACACGAGCACACACACACTAAGTCACCCTCGTCCTACATCTCAGCTGCCCAGAATTTTGCAGAATGTCCAATTTTTGTCTTATGTTTTTGGTGTGATCCTCATAAAATCTGTAGTTTTCTGGCAAATCAGGGGAATGAAATAAGATAATGACAGAGTAGGGGCATTTTCACATACATGGACAGCCGATTTCAGAAACTTATTAGTAATTATTTTGCTGATTTTTTCGTGGATGTGGAAAAGATTCATCAAAGTGGAGATCCAGTTTTGTTTTTGTGTTTGGAGATTGTTATAGCAGGTAACTATATTTTTTGTTTTGCTATGACCATTCATTTATTACATTTTTAAGTGTGTGTGTGTGTGTGTGTGTGTGTGTGTGCATGTGTTTTTGGGGGGTGTCTGAGAGGTCTGTAGTTTTACTTTGCCTGCAGGCATTGACAGTATATTCCAGTAGGGTTTATGATTAAAAAAATAAAAAAAATATATCACACATGTAGCCACAGTGGCTGAGCTAGGAGGAGGTATAAAGTCAAATAAAAGTTGGGCCTTGCTTTTAGCTTTACAAAAAATAAAATACTTACATAACATCCTTTCAGCTAAAGCTACTTGATTGTATGTAGACATTTCTTTTTTCATTCCTGTTTCCAGGTACCCTTCTATCTGCATGTATATTAGTATTGAAGAGTAGTGGTACTTGCAGCAGAGCAGATTTCTAACCCTGTAAATGGGTTGGAATATGCTACAGACTACTATAGCAAGTTAAGGATTTCATGAGCATGTTTTGTGAGTGACGACTAAAGTGCACTGCTGTACCCAAGAACAGAAAAATCTAGCTGCTCAGCGAGATTGCACCATGAAAGACAGCACGATTAAGAATGAGTAACCGTATTGCGGAGCCCTTGCAAAACTTGTGAAGTAGACGTAAAAGTGCATCCTGTTTCGTACCACTTGCTCTGAAATGGTAGATCTCATGAACAGTTATTTGACTGGTTCATATACTGAGGTGGTGATTGGCTCATATTCTGCAATTACAATCAATCAAAAACTGTGTAGCACAACCAATGCTGTTCAGTGCAGAACAGTGGCATACCTATTTGATTGATTTGTATACTGTGATGCTGATTCATAGGTTCATAGGTTGGTACTAGGCTATCAGCCGTAGGGCCTATAAAAGCCTAGCACAAAAATTCCTTTTGTAGACATGGAATGAGTGGGATCAATGTCTCTAAGCTGTGACTGTGTTGAGACCATAAACTTTTTAGGTACCATTGTAGTTTCCTCATATGCAGCTTTGCAAATGGTATCAGAAGAATGCAAGATGCCATGAATCCCAGAGCCTGCAGGAATTTCCTTGCAGTTATTCTGGTGTGCATTGCCAATTTTTTGAAATATTCTGGTAGTTGTCCTTGTTTTTCGGTTGTTAGAAATGCCATCTGAGTGTTGGTGTCCAGTTTGGCACCCAGGAAGATTATTTGTTGGGATGGTATGAGTCTTGATTTCTTTATGTTGACTGTGTATCCCAAAGCCTGTAGTAAGTGTATGACATAATTCAGGTTCTTTAACAAGGCTTGTTGGCTGTCCACTTGTATGAGGCAGTTGTCTAGGTAAGGGTATATTTGAATCCCCTGTAGTCTGCAATGTGCAATCACTGATGCCAAGCATTTCGTGAATACTCTGGGCGCAGTAGATAAGCCAAAGGGCAATGCAGAGAATTGATAGTGGATTGAACCTGCAAGAAATCTGAGGTATCTTCTGCAACTTTGTCTGATGGGGACATGCAGGTATGCCTCCTTGAGGTCTAGAGTTACCAGCCAAGACCCCTTGCCCAGCATGGGAAGGAGCTGCTGTAAGGTTAGCATCTTGAATTTTGGTACAATGAGATGAGTATTCAGAGCGGACAAGTCTAGAATAGGCCTCCATTGTTTTTCCTTTCCTGGAACAAGGAACAGTCTTGAATAAAATCCTTGGCCTTGTTCTGTAATTGAAACTCTTTCTAGTGCCTGCATTTGCAACAGCTTTGATATTTGCTTGTGAGCCACTGCCCTTTGATTTGGTGGCAAGTTTGGCATGCTTTTTCTTTTTGGCAAAGTATGGAAATGGAATCTGTATCCCCTGTCTATTATGTCCAGTATCCATTTGTCCTTTGTAATAGTATGCCAGTTTTTTGAGAATAAAGATAGCTTTCCGCCCAAAGGTGCTTCCAATTGTGCCCTGGTTGGCGGAATTAAAGTCAAGTCATTGAGTTTGTCCTTGTGGTGCACTCGTGGAACCCACACCACCTCTCTGGTTTGGAGACTGCCATTGACGTCCTCTGTAGGAGCCTCGAGCTTGCCCTCTACCCCTTGCACGTTTATTTCTGCCTCTGATATTTTTCTGTGGCTGGAAAGGAACAATTCTTTGAAGGCCAATTCATGCTGAATCTAGTCGGTTGAACCTGGAGGAAATCTTTTACGGTTTGAACTGATTTTGCCTTTTCCTCTATTTTCTTTAACACTTCCTGAGCAGTAGTACCAAAAAACTTTTGTTTTTCCATAGGTGCATCTAGCAATTTTGCTTTAACATGATCTGGCAGTGTTTGTTCTTTCAGCCATGCATGTCTACGTATGACTGCACCTGTCATTGCTGACCTACATGAAGCTTCCAATGCATCATATCTGCACTGTAAGAAATGATTGCTAACCTGTTGTGTATTGTGGACCAAATCCTGTAACCCTTTTCTGTCTAATGGTTCAGAAGAGGCCAGTTTCTTATGCAAATCATCTAACAGGTACTGTTGATACTGAATCATATGAAATTGACAGTTTAATGCCCTCATAGTAAGGGTGGGAGAGGTGTATACTTTCTTTCCCCACCTTTCTAGTGCCCTGGAATCCCTTTCAGCAGGAAGTGGATTCTTAGCAGTAGTGGCTGTTACCCCTCTAGGCCCCTGAGAAACAGTTTCAGGGTCAGCAGTATGGCCCTTGTACAAAAATTGATGTGTCAGGCACCCTATAGTACCTCTCTGGCTTGACAGGGGCTGGGGGGGGGGGAGAGTCAGTGGAAATACTAGACTCTAAATACACATCATCTAAAACATTCAAAACTGGAGGAAAAGCCAGAGGCCTATGCTGAGGCAATTTTAAAAATTCCCTTAACCTTTTCCGGGAGTCAGAAAATTCCTGGCCTGGCCACTGGAAATGTTCTCACAGTATGGAGAGTTTCCCCAAAAGAAAATTCCTCAGGTGGAGAAGCAGAGAGAATAGACTCCTCTGCATCCGAATCCTCGTAAGCAGGGAAGGCTTCCTCCTGGTAATCTGAGTGTTCAGAGCTGCCTGAGGCCTCATCAGAGGACTGGGGTTCTACCTCCTCAACTCTAGGCCTTTTATCAGGTGGTGGCTGAGAGCCTCTATCAAGTGGTGGCTGAGAGCCCCTGATTAAAGAAAGCAGGTCCTCAGCTAAATTTAAAATTTGAGAACTAGAAGTGGATCCCTGAGGAAAAGATGTAGCAGGCTGAGACTTAGCATGTTTGGCAGCCTTAGCATGTGTGTAGGCCTTAATGGACAGAGACACAGGAGGCCTGGCAGCCCCACGTGCTGGTGTAGTTTTATCCACCGTCATGGTGTCAGAAGAAACCTGGGCTTCGGTCTCAGATGGAAATTCTAGAGCCGACGCTGAGCTGGCTTCCGGTACCGAAGTTACCGGTGGAGCGGTGTCGTTGGTTTGAAGCATTTCGGTAACGGCTTCAGCAGGGACCGAGACACTCGCAGTAGACCTGGGCGTGATGTCGGCAGAGACTGCGGACCGCGTGTGTCTGTCCTTATCCTTTCGTTTTTTAGGTAAATGTGCTGTCGGAAGTTCCGACGGCATGATATAGTAGAAACCTTCCCCAAAATAATCCTCTGCAAACTCTGCCCGACGCTTTAGAGTGCGCTTATTAAAAGAAGCACAAGCTGTACAGGCCGAGGCGTCGTGGCCTGGGGCCTAGGCAGGATATGCAGTAGGAGTAGAAATCCCTATGAGGTATTTGTTTTCCACAAGTCAAGCAATTATTAACTTTAACAGATTTAACTGACATCGGTCTGAGGCAAGAAAAGGTCCCCAACGGGGTACTTAGCGTTTTTGAAGACTTCGGTATCTGAAATCACCGGAGCCAGCCGACCAGCACTTTTGAACTGCTTCTGCTTCGGGCACCACGTGGCAAGAAAGACCGGAGAAGACTGGAGGGCAAGACCCTAAAGTAATGAACATTCCACAGATCTTAGAATACTTGGCTGAAATGTTTCATACTGGACTCTCATATTCTTCTATAAAGATTCACGCCTCAGCAATCTCAGCAAAATACAATTGTGATCCACCAGTGTTTTCACATCCTTTGCTAAGACAGTTCCTAAGAGGGATAAAGAATATCAAACCTCCCAGAAAACCATCAGTACCTGCATGGGACCTCAATTTCATTTTGGAAAAATTAACTCTTCCTCCCTTTGAGCCAGCAGCAACTTCAGAATTGCAATTTCTATCATGGAAAACAGTTTTCCTATTGGCAGTCACATCTGCAAGAAGAGTCTCTGAGATACAGGCACTCATGGCAGTACCTCCTTTTCTCATTTTCATCAGGACAGAGTTTCTCTAAGAACCAATCCTACATTCATGCCAAAAGTAATTTCCAGGGTGTCTCTAAATCAAGCTATTCACCTGCCTACTTTCTTCCCTAATCCTCAAAACAGGGGAAAAACTGCTGCATACTTTGGACATGCACAGGCAACTACGCTACTACTTGGACAGAACTAAGGCCACCAGAAAGTCTGATCAACTGTTTGTAGCCTATGCTGCTGGAGTACAAGGAAAAGCAATCTCCAAACAATTTCAAAATGGATTGGACACTGCATCAGATTCTGCTATTCGTTCCATGGAAAGACTGTGCCAGCCAATATTAGGCCACATTCCACCAGAGCTACAGCCACATCCACAGCTTTCCTCAGAGGAGTGGCTACAAAGGACATTCTAGAGGCTGCTACATGGAGCTCCGTGCATACATTTACCAAGCACTACAACTTGCCTTTATACTCCAGATCTAGAGCAGGCTTTGCTACTGCAGTCCTGCAGGGCATTTTAGCTACACCATCATCCTTTCTTAGTTCCATCCACCCCCAGCTTGGCTTTGGTATTCAACCCATATGTTATGACTGCAGTTGCATTCTTGAAGGACATACTACAGTTTTGTACCTACCATAAATGTAGATGTCGGATAGATATGCAACTGCAGTCAACCCTCCTACCCCTCTGCAACTTTCTTTATGGGTCCACTGTCCCTACTATTATCAGGGGTATCTCCTATGGTGTATCTGTTTACTACTGTTGTGCATGTCTGGAATTGTTTATCCATTCACCAAATTTAGCCTTCCTAGGAGGGCACCTGGCATCTGGGGCAAGAAACACTGAAGAAGATGGCAACAGCCGATGCCTTTATACCACAGCTTCTGGCGTAAGAGGGGTGGCCACAAAGAACATTTTGGAATCCGGCCGACCGAGGGCTGCCTGAGGCAAGACAACCCATATGTTATGACTGCAGTTGCATATCTATCGGACATCTACATTTATGGTAGGTACAAAACTGTACTTTTTGCAGGGCATCTTAGCTGCTCCATCATCCTCTTAGTACCTACCACCCCCAGTTTGGCTATGGTATTCTACCAATATGTTAGGATCTGTTATGTCTGTCAGATCTGTTATGTCTGTCAACCAAAGTTGTGGCAACTAGTGGTTTATGCTGTGGGCCAACTGTTTCACTGGAGATGACTGCAATCATGGATTCTACCCTGGTGCATTTTCCTTACTAGGAGGAAGTCTACCTGAGTTGCATGTTGACTACTCTTGTATGTGATCTTGTGACCATCTCTCTTTCTGAACCGTGTGTTGGCTACTATCAAGCCATTTGCCAGACAGAAGTCTAGAATGGCTTCTCCTTCTTTATTCTTGTTCCCATGTGGGCCCAGGCAGCCCTCATAGCCTGTTCTGTCTATCCCGATATGTGCATTCAAGTCACCCATTATCAACACCAATTCATGTTGTCCTGCAACTGCTGCCTGAGTGCACTATTTTCCTCACTATCACAGCCCTGCTGTGGGGTATAGGCTGAGATTATGAATACTGCCCTATCATTACACTGGAGTCTGACTGCCATGAGTCTGTCATTAATTATGATGATATCCCTCACTGACTTCTGAAGTCTCTCTCTCTCACCACAATCCCTACACCATTTTTAGCCTGCCCTCCACCTGAGTAGTAGACACTGGATCCTAAGCCAAGTGGCTTTGCTGCACTGCCCTTCCATCTCATCTCTTGGATACATAGGATGTCCAGCCTCCTACTTATGATAATGGCATCCACTTCCAAGCTGCGTCCTGTCAGTGAACCTACATTAAGCATACCAATTCTCAGTCAGCAGCTTTTACATAGAGTTTTCGCTCAACACAGCTATCACAGGTAACTCAGGCTGGGCAATTGGACACACAGCCAGCCAGTAGCTTATTGCCCCAGGACTGCTGGGCTTTATAGCAGGCACACACTGGCCAATAGGGGGACATATACCCCTCCCAGCATTAGCATGGGTCCCTGGCATGGGTCAGAGTAGGCTAGGTCCTCAACCCACTTATCACCGGTAACTACCCATACCCAATTTTGGCAACATTAGTCAGTATGACCAAATCACCTAGAGCCATATTTTACACTGTCGAGTGCCTATACCTGCCACGGCACACAGTGTGTGATCCATGCTCTCCTATCTTGAGGATACTGTGCACCACAGTAGATGCCCAAAGTGGATGGTCTGTACAACTCTTCCCCCTATAGGGCACCATATAGAGCCTGTGCTGCTACCCACAGCTCCGTTCATTGGTGAGTTTGAGATGGAAGCACTCAGCATGTTTTCAGGACATGGGAGAAACCCCACGGAGACACAGGGAGAAAATGCAAACTTCAAACAGGCATTAGTCAGTGGTCAGGATCAAACCTTGATTGTACTGTGTAATTATGCATATTAATTTTATTAATGTTTTGCTGTATAAGATGTGTTTCTTGTAAAAATACTACTTGCGCTTTACATAGCTTAAGACATCTTTGTAAGCTTCCTCTTTTACAGCTGTTTAACCATTTACATTGATCGAGATGCTCTTCACAGTTGGACTAACTATACATTTGTACTTACCATTGTCCTGTTTTCGTGCTTGTACATAACTTATATTTTTTGTACTTCCTTGGTTGCCTCTTTTTCCCAACACTCTGAAGTTTCTTTGTCTATATAATGTTATTCTTGTACCTGTTGTATTAATGAACACAAATTTGCATTTGAAGCTTTTAGCAAGTACTTTTCTTTTAGCTAAGTTCTCTCAATCTTTTTGAATATCTTCTATCTGGACATTCTGGGCTTGCTGCATAATAATAATATACAATTTCTTTCTTGTCCTCACTAGTCACTCTTATCATGTTTATAGTGCTTTTCTGGTCTATCCTTTTTTGTGGACTACTACTTACTTCTACAACGGAGGGGGCACATCCTCCCCCTCAGCCTGGCCTAAACCAATTGTAGGAATGTTTCTTTGTCTTGAAGATTCTACACTGCAGTTTGTTCCCGTCCTGGAACCACTGTGCATATGAGGATTGGGCACTTTTTTATCCTGGGACTTGTGTACCTACTTGGCTTTTTTTATTTTTATTTTTAACTAATTTCTGTCTATGATATATGCTATATAAAATACAGTATATACATCACTGTTGTACCCAGTAAATTATAGTTTATTTAAAAAACTCGTAGCTAAACATGTTCCTACCTTTCCCTTCATTTAACTATAGCTGATTTTGGTTATAATATGTATTCTTGGATTCCAACATGTTCTTGTTTCACAGAATTCTGAGGAAAGTACTTTCATGCATTTGCAACTCACTAGAAGTAATCTGCCTTGGAGGTTACCAGGCTAATGGCTAGAGAGCCTTTTAAGCCTAGCCATTCAAGCTGCTATTTCATAATTATCAGTGCCCTAGAACTAAAATGACTTTGGTATATACCTTTGCCTTAGGGCATCTACAAGCTGCTTCTGTCCATAAAGGCCACAGGTGACAAGCAGGGATGAATTTATGATTTCCCATGCATTGGTCCAAACGACATTTGAGCAGACATAAAGAAGAGCTCTGTTTGGCATAAATGGGGATTCTGTTGCAGAGAAGGGGTATTTTGTGAAACACGCACCTATTCCTCAAACATACTTTTTTTTATGTCACAAACAAGGTGCAGATCATTAGATTAGGTAAGTTTAATGCTGTAGGTTTTGTGAATGTGTAAAAAATGCATCAGGGCTGGATCAGAGAATGCCTTGTAGGTTAGGCATAGACTGCCCCTCAGTAGTCTGTACGAGACTGAATACAGGGGCAGTGCTTTGAGGTGGTCCACATAGGACATGTTATTTAAACCCTGTATTCTTTTAATGAGGCATCTCTGTGGCTGCTATAGGTGTTGCGGATATCTGGTTAGGGTCATGACAAAGAGTGAATTGTACTCGATTATAGGTCTAATGAGGACTGAGCATAGTGGCACTATGATCTTCTTTGATTTGTATGCCATGCCATAATTTCTAACTTGCACCGGATAGAAGGGGTTTCTCACCACCATGGACACATGTTGATCAAAGCTGTGGTTACTGTCAAACAAAGTTCTCAAGTATTTACCTCTGGGTCTACTCTTAGGAGAGTGTTATCAATGTTATAATTTGCAGGGGTGGTCATCTTCCCATAAGGTATAAATACGAATTTTTATGTTTTTTTTTTTTTTTTGCATTGAGTTTAAGGCTATGGTTCTGTTACCAGTTACTTGGCTCTCAGGCCCTCCTCAATGATATCTACATCTTTGGAAGAATCAATCATTGCACCCAGATTGCAGTCGTCAGCAAACGTGGTCAGCTAAAAACCCTCTATATTTGCTATGACTTCAAAGAAGTATATTCCAAACAGGAGAGGTCCCAGTACTGAGACCTGTGAAACACCACTAGTAACAGGTCTGTTGGTGAAGGTGATTCCCCCACACTAAGTTCATGTGTCTTATCCATGAGCCATTAGACTATCCTTGGGATATGTAGGATATTGTATCACATGCACATGCCAGGTTGAGGTTATGTACTATTTAGCCCATCAGCCATGGCTCAAGTGGCCTTCTCAAAGTAGTCTACCAGGTTTAATAGTTGTGACCTACCCTTGCTGAAACCAAACTAGGATGAGTCCAGTATTTGAATATTTCCCATGTCTTTATTTATTAGACCCATGATAATTCTTTCCATGGCCTTGTATATAAGACTAGTATAACGTATGAGTCTGTAGTTCCCTGGGTCTGTTGATAGTCCACCTTTATGTACAGGGATGACCATTGCAGTGCTCCATTCCCTAGGAATGAAGCCTGTATGGAAGCTGTGGCTGAAGAGAGATTCTAGTGGCCCTGGACATGTCATGTTTCAGACTATCTAGAAGTCATCCCTGGATGTTATCAGGGCCCATTACTGTAGTTAACTCTGTAGAGTGCAGCGAGGATCCATTCTTTAGTAATAGTTGGGGGATAAATGGTAGAGGGTATCTCCTGGGGAGTAAATGGTCATCTTCAAATCATATGGACCTTGTCTTCTGCTTGTACCTTATTGTTCTTGTGTAACACCTTTGAGTGAAGTTACTGTTCTCTACTGTTTTATCTTGGACTTTGGTAACTACTTTAGCCAATGAAATGTTTGTCATGACCATGCGGTTGCGAGGTATGCCATCAATTCACTGAATGCCATGAAATCTCAAGAAATTAATGGATTTTATTGCATGTATATTCCTATGCACTAAGCAATATTCTTTTTCCTAATTATAACTAGCCAATATAACTGCATACATACATACATACATAAATAAGTAAACCGACATATATAGTCATGTGAAATTGTAGTTTAATTTATTTTACAATATAAATAAACCATCAAGCAGACGCACAGGTTCCATGTGAAGCCATAGTTTTATTTATTTTACTGTTTCATAACTAATGATATTTCTAGGCATAGATAGGTATTTTTGATATAATGAAACTGTTTTGCAGTGAAACAGTGTAAACTGCATCTGAGAGCAAATGTGATATTTTGTTGCAATTTGCTGATGAATCGCAACAGTGCCAGACGTCTGTAATGCAATCTCATTAGTGTAAAGAACACTACTGCACATAAAAATAAAAAATTAAAAGCACCCACTAATAACCCTCCTGTGTGGCACCTTGCCACACTTTGGCTACGTCCATAGTCGGTACTAAAGGTACAGTAACCACACTAGTCTGATTAAGAGTGTCACTCTCCACCTGTCCAATATATGTTTTTAGCTATCAGGCTGGATTCAATAAACCCTAACTGGTCTACTTTGAGCATGTGCACATCTTGGCATGATGAGCACATGATAGCACATCATTTTAGATTCAGTGGGTATCTAGATTCAGCACAGTAAACATTGTGGCATGCAAATTATAACCTAAAAAAACTGAACTGTATGGTAATCAACGAAGTTTGAAGTTTACAGATGACTGCAAACTAGGAGCCAAAATCAAAACTCCTAACAATGTGGACATGCTACAAAAGGGCCTCACTGAGACAGATGCCTGGTGTCAAAGCCATGGCCTCAAACTCAATAACAAAAAGTGCACTGTCATCCCTTTTGGTAAAAACTCTGGACCCATGAACTACCACATAGGCAGTAGTCTACATAACACTGAAAGTGTGATAAGAGACCTTGGGACACAGGTGGACAGTAGTCCCTTCTTTGATAATCCACATCGCCACAGCAGTCAGGAAATCCTTCTATGTGGCACACCTCATCACAAAAGGTTTCTCATCCAAGAAAAAAGAGGTCATTGTTCCCCTCTACTCATCACGCATTAGATCCATTATAGAGGACAATGCCCCAGGTGGAGGATGTACAGCAGGTCTCCTACAAGCACCCCCTAATAACTCTCCTGTGTGGCACCTTGCCACACTTTGGCTACGTCCATAGTCAACAGGTACTAAAGGTACAGTAACCACACTAGTCTGATTAAGAGTGTCACTCTCCACCTGTCCAATATTTCAGGCTTACTGGATTGTGTTGGTGTAGGCCTACTGGCTATGTCTGATGAAATTACAGATAATGGCTGAATGTCAACCTCAGTGTCAGATTCACCCTCTGCACCCCCCACTGTGCCTTTGGCCACCATCATCATCAGAGTCTGTTGGTGCACTGGCATCAGGTGGTAGATGTCCCACACTTCCACTGTCAAGATCACCTGTGATAATAAGCAACAAACACAGGAAGAAATTAATACCTGCACTACTGTAGTCAAGTATATGCTAACAAATGAACAGTGCTGCCACGATTACAGAGAGTAGAGCAACAGGAAGAAATTAATACCTGCACTACTGTAGTCAAGTATATGCTAACAAATGAACAGTGCTGCCACGATTACAGAGAGTAGAGCAACAGGAAGAAATTAATACCTGCACTACTGTAGTCAAGTATATGCTAACAAATTAACAGTGCTGCCACTATTACAGACAGTAGAGCAATACACACAACAGCCTGATAGCCACATTAGAAAATAAAAATGTCTTTTAACTCCTCATCAGTAGTGACAAAAAATGTTTGGCTTATCTTGCATGGATGCTTGTCTGCTCAATATATGTGATGGTTCTATAAGAAATTAAGCAAAAGATAAGGACACCTACATCACAGTGAAGAGTAACACATACGGTTTTAAAATTTTTCCCTTTATATGTCGATTAACCATACTTTTAAAAAACTCTGAGGACACGTCCAGGCCAAGCCCATGTATAATCAACCTGAATGTGTTAACTTTATCAAAGATGTATCCCCCCAAACAAATACAGGAAAAAATGTTAAATAGAAAAATTGTATTTGCTGTTAATATTTTATTTTCCATTTTCTGTCAATATTTTACTATCCAAGATGTATTTAACAATTGATATAGTTAAGCCTACATAGAAGCTCCTCCTGGGACATACATGTCCTGTCTGAAACAGCAGCACCGACATGCTGTTGTGCACTTTCCATTGAGCTCTTTGGATTACTAACAGTGGACAGGAAATCTTCATTTGGTGTCGGTGGTTGTTCTGTAGCAGGTCACCCCCAGTAGCCATATGGTCACTAGCCCCTCCAGCTGCTCCCCTCCAGGCTGAAGAAATCATGTCAGTGGCCCTATGGCACACCTGGTCAGATGCCCTGATGTGTACTCCCTCTGGATTAACATCAGCTGCTGCCAAATTCACTTTGTGCCAGCCATATCTCCACACCCCATCTCAAGCAGAAAGGAACCATGTCACCTACACGCTTCCACAATTACCTGACTATACGTTCAGGTAAGCATAACCTCCACCACAGCTGTTATTAATCAAGTTCTACTCTCAGGAAATATTTGGAAATGTGGGTTGTTACAGTGGTAAATGTGTTTATCTCACAGACACAAGGTACAGTGTTTGATTCTCACATTTTGAAAGGGAACTTGGCTAGGCTTAAAATGACCTACAATAGCAGCTGGCTTAGTACTTACCTATGAAACTATACAGTAATGCCTCTGGGTCTGAGTATGTGATAACATTTGCTGATAAGTCTACTCAGTGCTGGGCATTGTTTGGGAGGTTACTAACATAGTTAAATAATGCCTTGTTGTTATCCTTCAACTGTGTGGCTGTTTTTATCTCATAACTGGCTTTCTGATTCCATTTGGGTGTGGAGTTCCTTGTTCATTTTAAGAAAAGAATTTCTGTATCTTGAAAGTTTATCTTTTAGTTTTGCATGCAGTAATTATTTTCTGTTATAACACCAGTTTATACAGTTTATATTAGGGTTCTGCTACAGGGGGTTATTTAAGCAATAACCAATGACGTGGTGTGATATATTAAAGATTTACCCACAGCTGGTGTGGTTTAACCATGAGGATGAAGCCTGAGTGATTAAACAAAGACAACTGTGGGTAAATCTTCAATATACCACAACCACGGATTCGTTTATTGCTATTATACAGTGACATTATTTAAGAAACAAAATACTTAATCTTCTAAAATAATGTCTTTGTATAATGGTGGATTACTGTTCTTCCACTGGTTGTGGTATACTGCTTCTTTGTTTTGATGTACTGCGCATGTGTACGGGACTTGCGTTCTCATGCATACCCAGTACATCAATGCTTTGAAATGGAAGCAACAGAGAAAAGAAAGCCTCCTTTGCTGTGTTTTCTCTTTCTCTCGCTCTCTCTTTTTTTTTTTAATTCTTAGAAAAAAAAAAAGGTTTTGGGGCACTTTATACTTACGGAAAAAAGTCTGGATGACCAGACCTTTTTCCATTGGTATACTGTGGGATTTACAATGGGCACACTGGTTCGGCTGGCCAATCAGCATGCACATTTTTGAATATTAATAGGAAGTCATTGTATAATTTTGAATTTGGTATTGGAATCATTTCTGAGTGAGAGAAATGCATCTATGCAGCTATTTACATGTGCTTAGAACTTGCCAGTTAAGGATTTCACATAAGCAGTGCGGTTCATACCTCTCAACCTCTTAGAATAACAAATATGGAAAAAGCATGAGTCAGGGGATCAGGTGGGATCAAAGGCCCAATAACAGGTACACAGTTTAAATATTACTATTATAAAGTTAAAAATTTGATAGACTTAAAAGGTTTTGCATTAGCATACATTTTCTGAATAACATGAAGTCTGAAACTCAAATGTGTCTCACTCATCTGCCAGAAAACCACATTTATGTGGAACAGACCAAAACTATGAGGCAAAAATCCAGACATGCTGCTAACGTTTCGACACTAGAGAGGTATGCTGGGGTTCTCAAGATGGAAGGGTTTTTTGAAATTAGCCAGGTCATCACTCAGTTTTAGTAGATAAGCCTTTACATAACTTCTGAATACATGATGCATTCAATGTTGATTCAGAATTCAGTCTTATGCAGAATGTGAATGATTTGCAGCGATTCTCTCAACTGTGTAGATTTTTGCAGAATGTCCAGATCTTTGCCTCATTTTTTTGACCTGCTCCTCATGCTTTATTTGGTGTTCTAGGAAATTATTGAGTATTGAAGTCAATAATTAATGATATACATTTGAATTTGTGACTTCATACCCTTCAGAAAAATGCATGTTACTGCAAAAATCTGTGACTGTATCCACTTTCTAAATTTGTAATTGCAAAATGTAAAACATGCCTTCATTTATGTGCCCTTGTCACCCATTGTTGTAGGCTTTGTTCAGATTGTTTGCCCTAAGAGTTTAAGGGTTATGGTTGTGGCCTTATTTGACCATAGAGGACATTACAGTTGGTGGGGTGCAAAACTGGCCCATGCTGGTAATGACCAAATCTCATTGTTTGTTTTATTGTTTGAGTTCATTAACATTTTTATTATCATTAATGTGTATTTATTGAGAGGCCATGATACTATCTTGTCCAGTGACCTATTATCTCATAATGACAGGATAATTCTTATCAGGATGCCAAAAAGCCATCCATGTCTACCCGAGCAAGTACAATATTCATTTTCTACCTTGTACATTTTACTGATTATACTAATGGTTCGGTTGTGTGTTTATGTTAGAATGTATTTGTGTGTGTGTGGTTGTGTCTGTGTGCACATATTCTATATCTGTGTTTGTGTGTATATATGTGTATATATATTATATACGTGTGCGTGCATGTGTGTGTGTGTGTATACCAAGAACATTGATATGTATGGGTGCCAAGCTTTGGAGTGAACGGCAAGTGCTCCAACATCGAGAAGACTGACACACACCTCTCAACTGCCCCTGATTTTGACTTAAATTTAAGCTCTGTTCCTCTTAATCCCTCCCAGAACTGATGACATTTGGATGAAAGGTGGTGGATTACACTTGGTAAACGGTAGCAATAATTAAGAGTTGTAGACTTATTTAACTTCAAAATATGTCAATTAATTCACCTTCTCTTATTCTCTGTGTCTCAAGTTGATAGTACTAATATTTTAAAAGTGTCCCTGATTTTCTCTGGATTTATCCCTGATTGGTTGAGAGCTATGGAGTGACACCTTTTGGTCGATGCAGACAGGTATTTGACAGGTGCGTGAGATTGGCAATCCTTGAGTAGGGGAATATGTGCTTTCCATGTGGAATGTGTGATTGCAGAGTTTGTATTTATAATTAGCAGGGGATGGGGGGGAATTAGCAGGGCATATAAAATATTGCATGATAGTTGTAGGAATCAGCAGAGGTTAGAAAGCTCACAAAGAAACAAGGAGAGGGAATATATAAGAATCCCAAATTTGCAACAAAGTTAAAGTTTAGGATTTTTGCTTAGAAGTGTTTGCATAGGTATTTTAATACCTTGAGCAGACTCAAAGAATGTTTACTCAGGTAGATTGCAAATGTTGGATGTTTGATGGGTAAGGAGGAGGTAATTTGGAACATATATTTGGGACTACCGTGAGTTGGCAGACTTTAAAAATTCATTGCAGATGACTCTGTCAGAAATAATGCATCTGGCCACAGGCAGTCATCACAAGTTACCTCACCAGTTGGATCTCTTCACAATAGGTCTGTCTTCCGTCCCCACTTGTCCACTCTGCAACTAACATTGAGGGTGATAGGAGTTTGATCCCTTTCAGGCACCTATTTTCTGAGGACATGTTCAGGGTTTTACAGGAGGCAAGGAAACCCTCAATCAGAAAATTTTCATAGCTGGTCTATTCTTCTATGAAAGTCCATTCGGCAGGCATTTTGCTTGTCTACCCTTGAATCCTCTTTTGACCTCTCCTTTTGAGATCAAACAATTTCTTAAAGGTATTCTGCTTATCAGGCCTCCAAGAAAGCCTATTCTTCCTCTTTGGGACCTTAATTTTGTTTAAGAAAAGTTGACTCAGGCTTCTATTGAGCATGTAGATTCTGCTTCTTTGTGATATTGTACCTGGACAACTGTTTTGTTGCTGGCTCTTACTTCCGTTCAGAAGGTTTCTAAGCTGCAGACCCTTATGGTCATTCTTGCTTTTTTGTTTTATCACAGGGACAGGGAGTCCCTGTGTACTAATCCTCCTTTTATGCCCAAGGTAGTCAGAGTTGGCCTTAAATCAGTTAGTACAACTACCTTCCTTTTTTCCCTTCTCAGCCTGCTAGTGTAAGGGTCCTGCATACCTTGGATTTGCAGAGACAGCACAGGTACTATTCGGCTAAAACTAGGACTATTCATAAGTTTGATCAGCTTTTTGTTTACTGTAATTCCAGGTCTTTGGGTTTGGCTTTTTCAAAAAAAAAAACTCCACCAGAATATCTGTGGTCATTTATTTTTGTTATTCTTTTCATGGCAAATCTCTGTCTGCTTTTGTTAGAGCTCATTCCACTTGGGCTGTTGCCTATTTTGGAGACATTTTTCAGGGATTTGGACACCATTCCATCCTTGAAGTTGCTACTTGGTCTTCAGTACATACTGTTACTAAGCATTATAAGTTGAATATGGTTTATATGGCCGGAACAGGTTTTGTTGAAACTATTCTATGAGGATTTTTTGAGGGCTCTCCTCAGCCTTCCACCTCTCATTCTGTTGTTGAACTTTTTTACTCTCCATTCTGTACTGAATACTGCAACAGTGATATAGAATGACATAGTACAGTTGTGTAAAATCTTACCATAAGAGTAGATGTCCTGTTCTTCTATGTTGCATTATTCCCTCCCTCCCTCCAACCCCCTCTTGTTTATTCTGCATTTTTTTCCTTCAGGATGTGTATGGACTCCTTTGTTTTATGAGGACTGTTCTCTTCTGGAGCAATACAGTTCAAGGTAGTTGCATCCGTAAGTCTCTTTTATGACCCGTGTTCTGTGTAGGGAGCATTAATGTGATGTACAACAGAACCAAGAGTTCTTTTAAGCTTATTTATACTGGCCAAGTGACTGGCTGTCCTCGGCAGTACATCACTTCTGTACAGAATACTACACTAGAGAAGAGAAGGACATCAGCTGTCATGGTAAGATTTTACACAACTTTCTGTTACTTTGCTCCATCATCACTACCATGCATACCTCTCATCTGTCCAGATTTTCCCTGAATGTATAGATTTTTGCCACAGTTTTTTTTGGTCTGTACCTCATAAAATTTAGATTTTCAGGAAAATCACTGAGGATTGAAGTTACTAAATAATAACACACATTTGAGTTTCTGACTTCATATCCTTCACAAAATGGACACTAAGAAGTCCTGTTAGTCTAGCAACTTTCTAAGTTTATAAGAACAACATTTAAAATGTATCTCTATTTTTGGGCATTTGTTCATTATTACTTTAGGCTTTGTCCAGATTTTTTGTGCTAAGAGGTCGAGAGGTATGCTATCATGTAAGTTGGAATGGAAACAGTTTAAATGTCACCATGTAGGCCTAATCATCATCATCAGACCAGGAATCAGACACTCGTTTGGTACTGCAAACTCTTAGAATGATGCCAAAAGCTGTACAGTATCAATTCAGTTATTTGTTTTAACAGTACAACTAGAAATAGATTCATACTGACATAAGGTTAAAAGAGAAAAATGTACATTAAAACACGTACTCCAAGCTTTAAACTAACTTTCCTGAAGAGAAAAGTATCCGTAATAAAACATAATTATTAAACAGAAAACATTTTCCACAAAGAGAACCTACCTGTGCAAAGAAACAGGACAAGCCTACCAATGATCTTTGAAAGTCTCAGAGGAGTATACTCTTCAGCAGCAATAAAGCTCTGAAGGGGTTGGTGCAGAATCTTGTGTTTTAGTCAGCTCAGCTCAAGATGCCTGACAGTTCGAGTGTGTGCAAGGTGTCCTGAGGCTTTAGAAGCTGTCTGTTATATACTTGGCTGGAGATAACCCATATATCCAAGACTACAGCAACATTGATTGCTATGAACATCAACAGACACTGGAGAATGTTCAAGCTTCTCCTGATTAGGAACTTTATCTGCACCCAACCTCTTCCAAATTATGGTAACCCCATACGGATATTAATGCTGTGGGACACATACTGCAACTGCCTCTGGAAATCCTTGGACAGAACTAACAACAGCTAGCTGTCCAGGCAAAGTAGCAATAGGAGACTCCTGCCCTGTAAGCTTCAATCACAAAAGCCAACACACCTTGGCAATGGGCAATGAAGAAATCTCAAATGAGTAAACCAAAGAATCCCCTTGTGAAGAACTCAAATAATGATATAACAAAGTATGCAGAATGTCTACAAATTACCATCCAAGCACCCTGCAGGAAAAAGGGTATAATCAATGGATGAAGTCACAGAGGATTAAAACTACTTTCCATCCTTCTTCATTAGAAATTGTCTCTGTGGCCTGCCTAAATATCTCCCAAGAGCTCCACTGACACAGAACTGATCTGCCAGTGAAGCTCTCTCTGGGAATAGATGGGAGAAGGATATGTGAACACAAACATGTCATAAAGTCACCAGGTCTAGAGTTCACTAGTTCCTTGTAATGGCTCTCCAAGCTGAAGCGAAACCATACAGCCATCCCCTCCCTTCCCCTGTGCAGACCCAGACCAAAAGTAACAACTGCTGTAGGCCCAAATTGGCATAAAACACCATTAACTTCTCCACAACTGGAGAAAACACAATGGCATGACACTTGCACATCTTCCTAGGACATTGAGGTGGCATCTTCCTTTTTTCTGGCACTGAACTAGTACAGTAGTAGAAGGGGTATAATCAGTAGGTCATACTGATTATAAAAGCTCTCCACATAAGTAAGGTTCTGCTTCCTGTTCAGCAGGTTATCAATCCGGTCTTGGGCAGGCTAAATGAATACATTATTCTCTACAATGTAGGCATCCAGAAAATTATTTCTGAGCTCCCTCACATTCACACACTCGAGCCTGCAGCTCTGGCCAAATTTTCAACATCAGAGTAGCAACAGGGCACATGGTGTCCCACTGAAGCAGCCAATGACAAGAGCTCATAAAGGCCTTCCCCTTTTCCCAGAATTAGGAAGTTACTCTAGCTATTCTAGGATCTGCCAAACCTAGCACACATGGAAGAGAGACAGGTGAAATAAAACCCAAGTACAATAAACCCAAACGGAGTATATCCTTTTGCCAGACCTTCCCAAACTCCAAATTTCTTGTTCAATGGCATAGTGGCAAAATGCTTTGGTCACTACAATATGCTGAACTGATGGGATCTCGTGAGAGTCAGCAATGGTATGGTATATCAGATTTTATGTCCATTAAGCTTTCAGCAGGTAAAGGCATCAGCCTTTTTTGGGACGAATGAGGCAAAATTTGTGTCTTCAGGCTACTCTTGAGTGATATCCAGCTCCAAGCCAGGGATGACCAGAAGTTTCTCAGACTTACTTTCAGAAAAACAAAAAACTCTTTGAAGAATTTCTGCAAGTAGGGAACAAGGATAAGGTGCTAATCTAACATACCCCTCATGAAGCCGACAGCATTCCTAGAGGAGGAGGAATCACGAAAAAGGTGGAAGTGATCTCACTTATTATTCAAGTTAAAAACAGTGGGCTCAAAATCCTCAGACTACAAGTAAGAACCAACCATGACCCCTACTACTCCCCACGGGTGTGAGATTGTACAAAAGCAAGCACAATACATACTAGTGCTGGGTGCTGAAGGCAGGAACCAGCACTGAAACATATATCAACTGAAGGCAGCATGAGATTGGGAAAGGCCCACACAAAGTGTGGGAAGTACTTCAATCAGATCTCGCAAATGTACCTATCTGAAGGCACATTCCTATTTTCAAGCTTGATTTACCCCTTCACATGACATATCTATTTCTTGAAGTGTCCCTGTTTTCAGGCCAGATTTATCCCTTCACAAACTTTTCGGAATGCCCCTACCCATCACAAAATTTTAAAGTTATTAGTACACAGAAGCCAAATTACATGAATAAACATAACAGTGGCACGAGTAATTTAATGAAAGACCTACGTAGTTTGTCCCTTTTTCAGAAGCAAAAATAAATGCCTTCATAAGGAAGATTTTTGCAATATCATTTAGTAAAGTCTAGTGGTTTTAAATGGTCTTTGATGATATGCTTACATTTTTGCATTATTTAAGTCAAATTAATTTTCTTAAACTTAGGTTTCTGCGTAGTATTTCACAATCCTACTGAAAATGGAGAGGGTTATGTTCTATTTCATATTTAAATTAGGTGTCTAAAATTTTGGCTGGACATAACTGCTTTTCAACAGCCTTTGTATCCATTTTCAGTATCTGTGGATTGAGAGGTATACTTCACATCTAGATCCCTACTGATGCAATCCAACAAACTTGTCTTGAACTCCCTAAAAACATCAAACAAGTGTTTCATGTCCAGGACCCGAGGTGTCAACTCCAAAGTGGGACA
This sequence comes from Protopterus annectens, assembly GCF_019279795.1. NCBI lineage: Eukaryota > Metazoa > Chordata > Ceratodontiformes > Protopteridae > Protopterus > Protopterus annectens. The sequence goes on along the minus strand of NC_056748.1, from coordinate 515,147,474 downwards.
ACTAGGTAGTCTCTGATTGAAGTCTGGATCAATACCAAGAGGAAATTCCCCAATCTCAGACCAAGTAATTCAAATAATTGATTTCCTGGATCAGGCTAGACATCTGAGGGCTCCTGCTGATCATCCAAAGACAGGACAGTTCATGAACCTTGGGATACACCATCACCCCCCCACCACCACCAACACCATGGTAGGAGCCAGGGACATGCCTCCCTTACTGCTAGTTCCTGAATTGCAGATGTGCACTGGATCATATACGAACCCTCATTACTCAAGGGTCAGTGCATCTAATGAAGGAAATGCAGAGGGGGATGACCAGCTGGAAATTTAAGCATGAACTTGGTCTCTGGATGTATGCCTTTGTGGGGAGACACTGATGAATTCCTGTGGCAGTAAGAAGTACTCACCCATAGCTGCCAACCACCACCATCTTGAAAATTAGTTGATCTTCCTTTGATTTTCTACACAAGCTGAACCTGTAACAACTGAAGTGATTACTAAAACCATGCTCTACTCTAGGAAATACCAATGTGTCTGTTCTAGTAGTCTAATGGTCACAGGGGCACTTAATATTATGAAAATTAGGCACACAGGGATTTTACTACCAATAATCATGTTTAAGATCTCAACTATATGAACTGCAAAAAAGAACTACTGGATTCTGTGGACAAGTATGTTTTTACAGAATGTGCATTATACCATATTGTGCACTGGCTAGTTACCCCAACATCCACAGGCACATGACTTTGCTGGAAAAGTTCCTAAATTTTGACTACTGAAGAAGCAAAATCCAGCCCAGGAACTTTTGAGAAGATCTCATAGTTAGATCAGATCACCCCAGTTCTCATTTTCTTCTTGAGGAGTACTGTCTCTTCTGAAATGTCTTGACTTCTTGGAATATATGGTAAAGTTAACTAACATCAACTTGAACCTTTTATTTTATATCTTACTCTGAATTATGACAAGTTCCGAGTTAATTATAAATCAGTTCGGCTGTAGGAGTATGCATGAAAATGAATTAGTATTCCAAATGCTCATCAGTGTACTGAACTACATCCTGTTGTGGGCAGGTGTGGTGTTAAATAGGCAGTAAAGAGCACAAGTTGATGACTACTAGATGATATAGCGAATCCATTTAAAGCCAGATCATGAATACAGCTTGGTTCCTAGATACTACAAAATCCCTCCATTTCGTAAACAATTATCTTCCTAGAAAATCAGTTCAATCAATCTTAAATATTAAATACAACTGGCAAGCACATATCCTTTCAAAACACTATACTGCCGAAAGTCTCAATTTGGTAATGAGAACTATAAGCTGTAAAGTCATAACGACAGCAAATCACATAAATCCCTTCAAGCAGGAACCACTCCTGCAAGCAATCAACCCAAGACAAAAGAAGTTGCTGCAGGGCAAACCACAAATCACACACACTTACAACTGCAGAATTATCTTGTCAGAAAGGGTTAAGTTCTTTTTACTGATCACTTCTACTTGGGCCATAAAACTGTCCAGCAACTACAATTAAGGAGAGGCCAGGACTGTCAAAGGAGTTCAGAAACAGGACACAGTACCTCACTAGAGGCCAGACTGCTCCCAAATGAGAGCTAGAATACTGTGTGCTAGGTACAGAAAAAAACATGTGATGTACATATACTAGCAACCATTTGTATGTGCATCATGGCTCAGTGAAAAAAGTCACCGTCTTTGGATAAAGGCAACTGCTGTTGCTCAATCTGACAAATAAGTAAAGTGCATACTGGTGATGAAATGCTGAAAAATTAACATATTAGAAAAGGAGGAAGTGGAACAACAAATCACATTTTCCATGTTGTTAATGTAACGCTTGTCAGCTTTGTTGACATTTACGAAAAAAGACTAGTACCAGCATATAACAAAAACAAATGAACAGTCTGCAGAGGTGTATCAGAGTAATGTTTCTGAAAACAAGCAAAAAATTTCCGGCAAAGACAGTGAACTTAATCTCTCCAAGGAAAAATTTCAGAAAGTGAAACAAAATCCAATCAGGCTTTGTTGTGTTTAGTCTGAAATGTTAAACATACTTGTCAGCTAATAGTGGATCAAATTAGAAATAAGAATGTTGTCTAAACAGCCAAAAATGCAACAATAATCAAGCAGCGAGATTTATATAATGGCACACTGCAAGCTGCAGTCTACAGGTATTACACTTCTGACCCTATGCTATGATGTGCTATGATGTACTAACAAGACAGCTGTTGAGCAGCTAGTAGTGCTGTGCTTACAAAGACCACTAGTACCAATGGGAAGCTTCATACCGCTCTTACAATACACACACCCTCAGTAAGACATTCAGTACCTGGCATGCAATCACTCATACATTCCTGAACTGCATGGGTATGTAATGTATCCATAATCACAGCCATTTGTACTATGTAACAATGAATCTTGAAACTAGGCAACAACACCTACAGAGAGCCACATTCTGGCACTGCATAGACACAGTAACAGCTACATACTTAAAGTATTCAGAATTGCTGTATAAAGAAACAATGCACACTCCTTCACCCGGAAAGCTTCATCATTCTCTTCGGGTGCAGAAGGCTATTATCTAGAACAGCCTCCAGAGCTAGGAAAAAAGAAACATACAGAAATCATAAGGTACATGCCCATAAGCATTGTAATGGTAAAGTATAAAAATTGTGAACAAGAAGTCAAACAAAATAAATACTTGATATGAGTCTCAAGTGCCCTTGCTCTGACCTCCTTTTCCCCCCGGGCTAAAGAGGTCAGGATGACACTTTCTTGGGTCGCTGTTGTGGTAGCCTGCACTACTCACCAGAAAAAGGTATGCCAGTGGCAGACACTGCCTTGGCAGCTCTGTGCCAAACACACTTTACATTGGTGACCTTTGTAACAGTCCCCAATCATACACTCCCATTAGTCCCTATGCAGTAAAAACAAATAGTCTACTTTCCTTGCTCCACCACTGGAGAGCCCAGCCAGCTGCAGTTCCTTTGGAAGCCATGGCCATTCACCAGGCACATTCAAGTGAACAGCTGTACATTCTCACAGTCAAGCCTGTTGACTTTTTTGGGACCACTAAAGTAAAGCAAAAACTATTGGCGTGACATAACGTAGGGATATGAACACTGGCATGGAAAATCTATAAGCTACATACTGCTGCACTGTTACAGCAGCTTTCTGCTTTAGTACCTCCATCAGACAGAAAGGTAAATTAATGTCCCTAGGTCCGCCCAAGGGATCATCATTCTACTCAAACATGTCTAGGGCATTTTGCATGTGCTCTTGCAAGTGCACGTAGGTAAGGGAGCTTCTAAGCATAACTTTGCTAACAGCCACGGACATTCGGGAACATTCATTAGTTACTGCCTCATTACCATAACTGCAACAGCAAACACTTTGAATTTATATAATATAGACCCCAGCAGCCACTATGGGGTTCATTCTATGAAAGATTACAGACCAGCAACTTTCTAAACTTTGGGGAAGTGAGAAATGTGTATTTACTGAAAGCTACTGCTACTATCTGATACCATTTCATAAAATATATGTTTAAAAACTGCACTGGTATTGCAGCAATGTTAAATGTTTATACAGTAGCTTATAGTTACAGTCAGAGGCAAATATGAGGGGTTCTATTCTTAAGTGGCCCATGGAAGGGAACAAGTTCCTGTGCAGTTAGGCAATATAGTGCATAGCACGTATCATGAGAATATTGTACACTTGTGAAATTCAGCAATTGCTGTACTGCAACACAGAGGTCTTTGATTTGTACTGTTATCGTGGTCCGATGCCATGTACAGGTCACTAACTCCTCTTACATAGATGGCCATGGACAGGCTGAAACCCCTCTTGCACCCGATAGCCTAATTTTGTTGTGCTCATAGTTTATGTAGCAATGAGTGGGACAGCTGTGTTATGCTAGAATTACCTACATGACAGAACACAAAACAAGACAGCAATGTGGTAGGGCGATGTTATTAGTGTATGCACACAAGCTTTGTGTGTGCGCTGAGTGGATTACAGTTCATTTACATAGAACCGCTACACAAACCTCATTTGTGCATCTCTCCCCCCACTCATTATTAGCTCGCAGCTTTTCCATTTTAGTCTTTTTCAAGGCAATTCAAGAGACACGGAGGGTTCTTCATGTGCTCCTTAACAGCAAAGCCCATCTACCATACTGCACTGAAAGGTGGGTCTTTCTCTTGCTGCCTAACCGCTGCACCTATTCCTAATGTAAGAACAGCACTGTAAAAGTAATTTGCTTCTGCCGCTACAACTTAATCTGCATCTGATCTAGATGTTCAAAGTCATCTTTAAAAGTAAGGACTTCTCTTGCCATCTGTAGCTACATGCTCCCTCCACTCTGCATGTTATCCCTGATTCAGGAGTTCTTACAAATAGATTACATGGATGTTAATTTCATTTAACTGCACTTGGTAAACTACTTTTCCCCACTGTCTGCCTATAGCACTCTCTTGCTGCTTCTATTCCTCTCATTTCTAATTCAGATTCAATCCTGTTTGCTTGCTTGTTTTATTCCTTCCTCTTCAGACATGCATTTTCTTTTACTCTGTTAACTGCCACCTACATTTACCACATTTTACAGATATATATATATATACATATATATATATATACATATATATATATATATATATATATACACACACACACACACACACACACACACACACACACACACACACACACACACACACACACACACACACACCCTACCAACTGCTCTGATACCTTTCCTTCTCTCTTTCCCATTTAGCTTTCCTATTCATTTCCTGACTCCTTTTCATCACACCTCTGTATCTTCTGTTCAGTCTATGTATTCTGCCTGACTATCCATGATTCGCCTCACTATGCCCAACTCCGCTTTCCTACTCCCCATTCTCATCCACCCCTACATCACTTCCTTTACACATACTTAACTCCTTCCCTTCCCTCCCAGTCTAGTCACCAACCTTTTCCAACCAGCTTCTCACTCTACTACTATCACATCCAGTTTAAAAATACACCACATAAAAGTTCCTTCTTTAAACTTGCACCAGCTTACTGTAACTCTACTAGAATTTCTCAAACAAGCTAAAACATTCATTTCAAGGAGTCCCTCCAGTCTCATTTGCTATGGGAAAACAAATGTTAAGTACTTCAGAAACACTGCCTATGGCACTTACTTGATCCCGATTCTCTCTCCTACTTTTCTGTACTCTAATGATTACAAATCTAGTACTTCTCTTCTGTACTCTTCCTTATATTACTTCAACTTTGAAAATCTCTCTCTGTCTCTATACTATAAACATAACATATTAAGGGAAAAGTGACAAGATAATGTCCTAATGCTACAGTAACTCCTTTTTCATTTGCTATGTTTACACCCATTTTTGGTTATTCTTTGCACTATATTTACAGGTTATGATTACTTCACCCTGTATATTGCACTTCACTTTACAGTATAACACAAGGCAGCTACATACTCTCTTTAGATACCCTACATTTAGAATTCAAACAAATAACTTTCACTTGTCATAGTAAAAAAACTTATTCAAACGTTTTATCAAACTCTTAACAGGTACTTTCCCTGCTTTTCACTGCATTTAGCATGGTCTCAATCCTTCTTTAGCTACAATGCTGTTTAATGTGCATGTTTTTCAAACTTCTTCATTATACTTTTTACAGTTTGTACTTTTGAGCTACTTAACATCTTTTTATAATGTGTTTTGTCTGTATTTTTACTCTTACTTGCATAGTTTGTAATGTATTTTCTCTCCTTTTTTAATCTGCCTGCATCTTATTTTAATTGTTCTTTACTACTGCCTGCAAGGTCCAGACAATGGCTGAAAAGGTCCTTAAACCAATTAATGTAGCCAGTTAGCAAACATTAAATAGAAAAATAACTTGGTGTGCATTCAACTGTGGCACATATATATAGGCCAACATATCTCATGTAGCTGTATAATGCATGGTGCAACAATAACTCATCTGTTCTTCTTACTTAGGAAGTCAACTGTTGTCTCCTTGACATATTTGTGGCCTCAACATGGTCCTTTTAGTATCTAACTGTACTATACCAATCTGCTGGTGTACTAAGAATAAACCCATTGCTAAACCTGCATGCTGTCAAGACCATGGCCTATGTAAAGTCAGGCAGTGGAATTTGTAACTGATGAAAATCAGCAGTAGACTTTTGTAGAAGGCCAGTGCATATGGACATCAAGTATAGCCTTCCTTTCAAATCTGTTCCCTGTTCATTGTTTTGTTGGAGTGGGGGTGGGCAGTTGGCAACAATATAGGCAGATCATAAAACCTGTCCATGGTTATCCAGTCTGTGTGCGCTGCTGTCCCACAAATTAAAACTTCCTGACACACAGGGCACACTGTAGATTATACCAAGGTAGGTGTATGTTGGCTAGTGATGGAAATGCTCTCACATACTTTTTCATTTTCCTTGTAAAGCAGGATGCCTGACTGTGAACAGCAAACATTACAGTCCACCACAATGCTGCAACACCTGCTGAGGCGATGTCCTAGCGCACATGCAATCACATTTCCACAAGTCCCAACTATACACACACACACACACACACCCCAAGTCTCCCCCCATCCACCCTTACATGCCCAATACACACAGCAACCAATTTTGTGAACATAATTAAGTCTTTTATTTACAACTGTATGAAGAGTGGAAAGTGCTAAACTGAGATAAACAAGGTTTTCATTAAAAAGTGAAGAACAAAGCTTATTTAAATTCTGCTTGAATATTGTGGTTGTACTTAGTCACCTGTGTGGTGATTTTTTTTTTTGGTGCTTTTCTGCATTTTTTGATGTTTAGCCAAAAAGTTCTCTTTCCACATTTTTAACTTGTTTTGCGAGCTTAATATTTCAGCTTAATTTGCAGTTGAGAGAGAATTGTGAATTACTGCAAGTTCTGAACATGGGTTTACACATTATACTGCACTGCTATCCCCATAAGTAGAATTACTTGTAAACGTTAACTGTTTGTATTTGAACTTGGTTTGGGACCTTAGTCTTTTAGTTTCAATCTCAATTGTGGGAGAAGTGTGAAGTATTGTAGGATCCAAGCCTCATTTAGTCGTTCATTACTGCATTTTTTCCATAAGCAGTGTTACTGTTAAATCTCTGCCAGGTCTGGTGCTGTAACTGACATGGAAAATGCTGCAGGATTTGTGCTTCTCCAGCTGCTCATATTCCAGCTTTGCTACTAGAATTCGTATTCTGTTTATCATTTGCCTGCTTAAAGTTGCATTCCAGTGTTTTTCTGTCTTGTTACATTTGCTACTGTTTTTACCCTGCTCTTGAGGCTGCAACATTTTTAACCCCCCCCCCCCACACACACACACACACACACTGATGCATTAAGTACTCTCCCTTATGGCTCCCTACTGTTTGTACACTAACTACAGTTTTCCCTGCCAAACTGTAGAAGACTGCAGAAGATAAAGTTTCTGAAATTCTAACCCACCTGGAGTCATTGCTCTGTGGCTCACAGTCATAGGATTTAGAGAACCGTGACTGGCTACAGGTTCTGAAGTCACAGAGCTCCAATATTTGCTTGATTTGATTTGGATCCCTCTCTAAATTATCTGCTATAACCTGCACAGAGCTGCTCCCACCTGGGGTCTTTATTCAAGGCTCTGAGAAGAGAGAAAGTCCTGAACTATGAGTAATGAGCTTTTCATTAGAGAGAGAGAGAGAGAAAAAAAAGCTGTGCTAAGCCAGACTTGCTCCACAGTGGGTTGCCTGCACGAGAGCTTTTTCCCTATAAGAGACTTGCAAAATCTATAAAAACCTTCGAAATCCAGGTCTGCAGCTCAAACAACACATGCCTAGTACAAACAAACACACCTTAACCTGCAGTATACCCTGAACAAAAAAAACTTGGCATTTTCTCACACCTAAGTCCATCCAAACAGTATCCTAAACAAACCCAACTATAACTAGTTATAGTCACCCCTGCTCCCAAGTCATTCCTGTCAAAACCATGGATCAGCACTTCCCCATAACTTCTGCAGCCAGCGGATAAAGAGATGGGTACCTTGGGACAGTGTAATAACAGTCTTGTGCTGTCTGACAATCAATTACTCAAACATAACAGTGTTTGACAGCTGTACATATGTAATGTCCTTGAAGGTAAAAACTTCACACACAGGCAACTCAGACACTAAAATAGTCAGCAGTACACCACACACCACATCTCACCAAGCCATCACAATACACGATCCATCATATGCTGAGGTTTTAAAGATGAACTTGTCTAAACATCAAAGGCCTCCAAAATGTTACACAGGAACAAAGCACATTCAGCAAGTTAAATATACAGGAGTACCAAAGTCACAGCTGCTGAGGCCATAAGGCAGATATCTGTCAAGCCAAACATTCAAGATATAGGTGACTCCACTGCAAGACATACAGATGTACCTCTAAACAAGGTTGAGCATGGAAAAAGTGATGGTTAGTTGCTTACCTGCTGCCAGAAATCATCAGATCACACACATGTTCGGGTCCTTGAACAACAAGTACCAGTATGACTGTCACAGTACATGTAGATGCCAATGACTTGAGATATACCTCCCTGAACTATATGACAGGCATGATGGAGCTCTCAGACTGTGCCCCAGGCAGGTATGAGCCTAGCACTGAGCAGCATTCTACCTTCTCCATGAATGATTATGTAATATGAGCAGAAAATAATTTACTTCAATAACTGGCTTAGCTTTTGTTGTTATTTGAGCGTGGTCCAATAATTTGTCAGCCTGGGGGATATGAATAACAGACTATACTAATTTGTCAGGGATGACCTGCATCCTCCCCTTTACAAGTTTGATTATTGACAAAGACATCTTCTACCTCCATAGTCCCTTTTTTAAGAAAAGTCAATCTGATAAACCTATCAATATAAAGAACCATTGTCAGGGATGACCTGCATCCTCCCCTTTACAAGTCTGATTATTGACAAAGACATCTTCCACCTCCATTGTCGCTTTTTTAAGAAAAGGTAATCTGATAAACCTATCAATATAATGAACCAAAGAAAGAAAAATAATGTGTCACTGATCAATGCCAGGAGCTTAAAAAAAGAAATTCCACTCCCTACAAGCCTTCCACACCCTGCAGCAAGTAGATGTCTGTGTAGTGACTGAGACATGGTTTAAAACAGCAAATAGTACTCTGGCTGTGCAGGGCTATAACACCACCTATCACATGTTTAGACCACCTAATGCACAGGAAGCAAAAGGTGGAAGCAGAAGGAAAGAGGGTGGGATACTTCCTGAACCCATAGCTTTTTTCACAGCCCAACATTAAGATGATTATCCACAAACTTCTTATAGAACTTCAATAAGCTCCGGCAGCAGAAACTATTGGAAAGAAAACCTGAACCTAGAGTTTGTATCTAGTTTACACTGCTTAGCAAACGCACACAGGGATGACCTAATGACCACTGCACAAACATCCTTCAGTAAAGCATTATGAAGTCAAAGACCCTACACATCCTTATAAAGAACTGCAATATTTATTATGAGAGTATAATACAGCTGGATAGTGAATCTGAGAAACAATGCAACTTTGACAGTTTTAAAGCAAAATTTGTTGCCCATAATTCTGTAACAATCAGGACTCAAACCTTGGGTTCTTCCTACTTACAATGTTTATAAAAAAAAAAACATCTCTCCTTTCATCTACACAGGTCAAGCATCATATTGAACATCAGTAATCTTGTCCTACTTAGGTGTTCTCCCTCATTCAATTCCATCCTTGAAGACTTCTAAGGAGTCTACCTTAGTAAAGTTCTCATTTAGCTGCAGACAAAAGAACTCATCCTAAACAGAAAAAGACCTAACACAGAATATCTGGTAACTGTCAAAGACTAAAGGCAAGACACTTATGCCAATTCCATTGCAGGAAAACAATGAAAATGAGTGTGTGTTGCAAACTTTAAACACACTGAACCCACTCTCAGTCTCTCTCTGGTTATAACAAATCAAGCAAACTTACTAAAATGATTAATGAAAGCTTTCCACTAGTGCCATTAGATCTCTTAATTTCTTATTGCATGCCACATAACAGTAATTAGTGCAGGCATTTTCCATGTCAGTTACAGTTTTTCCTCGCATACAACACTCTAGAGGCTTTCAAAAAATCTTTAAAGGAAGCCTTCTTTGAAGAAGCCAAATGGATATGCTTTCATGATACAGGCTAAGAAAGAGAGCTTCACAATGTTGAAATCTTATGCTAATTTGTACAACAATGTATACTAATTTGTGTGTATATTTACTTTTTAGCATGCCTGTATACATTTTTATGGAATGTTATATTGTTTTCTACATCATTTCTCTTGTATATAGTGTTTAGCAAACTGAAGTTTACTAATATTTGCTACACTTAACATCTGAACATTTTCTTCAATGACAAAACTGTTTATATCCACTAACTTTTCTCGGTATGGACTCTAGATATCTAAACTGTCAACTGACTTTCACTGTACCCAGCTCTTGGCTGCAAAGGGTCAGTAGATCAGCCCACTTACTGGGTAAACAAACTGAAAAGAAACAAATAAATACTCCTCAATAAAGAACCTCTTCAGCATATATACCCTGTCTAACTGCATGTATAGGTTCAATTTCTTCTCTCCCCCCACAGGATATCACTGCAGTTCACCATCTTGCTCCAAATGGCTTACAATATACAGAAAAGTTGATCTTGTTTTTCTTACTCTTATGTACAAAGCTGTAAACAATCTAAATGCGCTTCAACATTCATGTAAACGTTGCTTTTACTCCCAAACTTACATCCTCAGAATCCATTTCAGTCTGAAAAAGATCAACCTTCTCTAGCCATAAGACTATGCTTTCTCTGTCCAAGGGCCTACACTCTGGCTCTTGTAGGCCACATACAATTTCCATACCATAACATAATCCCGAACTAGCTGCTAACCCACATTATGCAAAGAATGGCTTGCTCCAAACCTCTCCAATAACCTCAAATGCTAGATTAACCTAATTTCAAACCTATTCCATTAAACCTAATTTGCTGCTAAGTTCATAGGTTTTCACTAAGCTTAGAGCCAAGGAAACCACTAAGAAGCTCGACCACATCACATAATACTGGTGGGAGACTAACAGTGTCCCCTTTTAAGAAGACTTTCTCAACATATCCTTGTTAAAAGCGTGTTATCACCCTTTCAGACAATCAGACTGGTTTTAAATGTTGCTGAGAAATACTCTGCTTGACAGGTAAGGGCAGCCGAGATGGGGGATATATTGGCTTAAGTATTATTACTCATGCCATCAAGTGTTGTTGATGTGGTGGTGTTCTAGGTTTAGGTCTTTACAAGAGAAGTCTGCATCATAGATGAAGGAGAACAAAAGTGCTAGGTTGTTAATGGAAGGCTAAGCAGAGATCACTCCTCAGGAATCAGTATACCGCTAAGTACAGGGACAGGGCTTTTAGGCTGACAGAGTAGCTATGGACATTGAGCCCTGAGATCGTTTTGGAAAAGAAACATTAAGGTCTCTCAAGCTGGTTTACTTGCTTAGAGATGTACATGCCAAAAAGCGCATTATATTAATTGATGGGCCTAATAATAAGACAAACTTCCTTCTCCTAAGTGAGACAATGGTAAGCTACAAAACCCCACCAAACCTAGTTAACCCCACTGAATATGAGGAAATGTACACCAACACACTATACCAGCTTGTAAAAAGCTGTACAAATGCAGCTGTACCCTGTAGAAACAAATGCAGAACAAACTCCAAAAACAAATCCCCCATGGTAGAACCATAATATCAGCAAGCTTTACAATAAAAAAAACAGAATTTTGACCAAAAGTAAGATGAACAATTTCCAGAATGATAGAGCCCTCTTCACTGAAAAACACAAACACAAGAGCTTAACAAAACCCCCCAAAGCCAAGTCTGATGTGAAAATAGCCACCCAAAACAAAAACAATCACAAGGCCTTTGTTTTAGTCATGTTCCAAAGCTCAGACATGCAATGAACCAATGCACTGAGCTGATTGTGAATGATGTTACCCTACACTTAGGATCATTGATCAGTTAATCATATAACATAATATAATGCTAATGGTCAGAGTATATATATCTACATGTTTTCTGATATGTATATATCTATATATGACAATATATACATATTTATCTATTTATTCCCTTTTGTAGTTGACATTTATGTATCTACATATTTTAATATATCTTATGAATCTATATATGCTCATCTAAGAATCGATATTGTTTTGAACAATTGATGAATTGTTGCATAGCTAGATACACGTTGCTAAAAACTAGACATGTTTTAGTTGATCAAAAAATTTTTATATAGCTAAAAGCATATAGTTCAATGTACTGTGCATCAGGCTTTGTTTTGCTTTGTTTAGCTTGGCTTCTTGTTGTGTTTTGATACTTTAAGCTAAAATGTGAACTTATCATTATTGTCAAAACTATTATAAATCTATACTTATGTTTTTTAGGAGTGAGCTATAGCTCTATCTTTTAAATGATTCTAACATGCAGTTTAAAACAGGAGTTTTTAAGCAAGATTTGAATGCAATGAATTGATGCCAAGTGCATTATTGTTTGATTATTTAATTGAATAAAAGAAAAAAGCGGGAAATTAAGGAATGTTTTTTGCTATATAAGCCTTTGGCTTTTTACTAGTTATTGTAACCTGAAGAAGCATACAGTCCATATGCGAAAGCGCTTGTTATTTTTAATAAAACCATCAGTTTTGTATCCTCACATCGTGGTGATCTTTGCTTGGTGTTCCTGGGAGGATGAAGACGTAGTGAAACTATTGGCCAATAAATTCAACTCAAACTTTACACCTCTCTCCCCTCAAGTCTTTCCCATAAGAAATACCTGAAACCTACCAGCCTCCAGCTATCACACAAGACCAAGTGCTAGAAGTGCTTTCAAATGATACAAGTACTACATTGATTTGCCCTGACAATATTCTTGGATGCATTTTAAACAGCAGGAAGCACAATTTAACCACCTGCTTAACAAGACTGTTCGACCTCAGCAACTACATAGGCTTTGTACCAAACAAATGGAGAACTGCTACAGTCATTACCCTACATAAGGAAGGACCTTCCACAGACACAGGAAACTTTCAGACCCATAAGTCAGACAAGCTTCATATGCAAGCCATGGAAAGACTTACCACAGAACAAATCAAGAAGGGCATAGGGAAACATTGTACTCGTCTCAGTTTGTAATTGTCAAGGACAGGTCATACTTGCTCAGCCTGGTGGACTTTTTTGAAGCAGTCAACAAAGCAATGGATGAAGGTAAAACGATACACAACACATATCTCACCCTAACCAAAGCTCCTGATGCAATCCCCTACTCCGGCATATTAGAAAAGCTAAGTAAAATGAGAATAAACTGTACATCACCCACCAGATTGCTAACTGGCTTACAGATAGGGCACAGGAGATCAAAACAGGGGAAGTTACCTCCACAAACAGACTAGTCACCAGTCTGTGAAGTAAAAAAACAATACCAAAAGGCTCTGGCTGACTAAGTTTGTAGATGACTGCAAGCTAGGAATGGTCATTGAACTCCCAAATATCTTATCCAACCTGCAGGAAGATTTGTCCCAAACAAATAAAATAGTGCCAGAATCAAAGACTGAAGCATAATATCAGAAAATGCATTATTATATCATTTAGGAAGTCACCTACCCCAGAGGACGATCACATTGATAATATGCCTTATGTGAAAAGTGGCATAACTTTAAACCAACATATGTCCACTGTCATAAGAAAGTCCTGTATTGTGTAGTTTATAAACAAAGGGGCTGTGTAGATCTAAGGATGTTACTGTTCCCCTTTACCCAGTCCTCATTAGACCCAGTCATTGTGTATAATTCCCCCTCTGGTATATATTTGTCCAGACACATGCAACAACTGGAATGCCCACAGAGACACCTTACTAAAAGGATACAAGGCCTAAACAATATACCTTACATGGACCGCCTCAAAGCCCTGACAGTATACTCAGTATCCTACAGACTGCTAAAATATGACCTGTGTCTAGCACATTAGACCTCATTCCAACCCAGTACTTTTAGACCTTGAAATACTTAGGCTACGGATGTAAACCTCTTCTGCAACATCAACTGAAAGGTTTGGCAGGACAGGCATGTATTACCAAGTATACCAATCCTCTGGAACAGACTCCCCATCAGTGAAAAAAAAAAAAAAAAGCTCATTCTTGTCTATATGCAAGCACAACTAAGCTCTATGGATGGGTAATAAAAAAATGTATCCTAGGACTGCCTCTTATACTACTAATAGATGCAGCTCCTAAATGCTTTAGCCCATGCATGGATTACCAAAAAGTATCCATGGTATGATCCCAGTTATTTTCACTAGGGGTAATATATAATTATCGGCCATGGTATGGGTAAGGCCAATCTAACACCCAATGGGATAGGTTAATTTAAATACCAAAAGGGAAACTGGCTATGCCTAAAATGGCCAAGTACTTCCCTAAGAACCTATGTAACAACACACACAACTGCCCGTTGATAACACTTAGTGTGTTTCTCCCCACCTGTGCAATATGATAACTGTGCCTACCTACTGTACTCTTACTTAGGTGGCCAATGTTTGATGCACAGTATGGCCAGTCTATGCATGGAACAGCATGGCTCAAGTGAAGATTTCAGCATACATTATTTTTTTCTTTTCTGTATGCTGCTTTAGTGTGGCACATAGTTATGAATCAGCTGCTGCCTCTTCGCCAGTACCACAACATGTTGCATCTCCTATCACCTAGTGTAGTCCTCTGCAGCTAGCTCCTCTATGGACTTTTTACCAGGCTCATCGTCCTCCACTGCTAATTCAAGGAGTTCCTCCTTCTACATCTATCTGTTCTACCTGTTATTGTATAACGATGCTATGTAACTTTGCACATGCTGAGAATATCTTAATGCATGTGGTGAGAGACTCTTACTGGATCTAGCGTGGTCATACTGCAGGTAACATCCACAGGTACATCCAGACAGCAGAAGCAAGCCTTTAGCATTCCAAAGAAACTTAATGACCTGGGCTTGTGATAGGCATAACTGTAGCCATTCTCTGCCAATGGGGTCTTCCTGACAGGTGTTAATAACTACAGCTCCAGGACACATTAGGCATCACCAATAAGATGACCCAGGATAAGATCACTTGGCAAAAAACAGCGGCACATAGGAATTGCAGGCACTTCCTGTGTGCCCTGCAGTCAGCTGGCAGTTGACAGAGAAGAAACCCTTGTGGCCAATACATCATTGTCCCTGTTCCCCAGGTTAGGTCTTTATAGTAAAGCGGCCCCAGCACCACAAAGCTATGTTATAAAAAGCCCACAAGATGTTTGCTCTCTTTTGTACAGTAAATGGAAACCAAAAATGCTCCCTCACATGCAATAACATGGCATCAAAGAACTAGTGATACCAGAGATACACCTACCGTGTCTCCTACTTGTCGCTATACAGAAGTATAGTATACTATGAAATAAATACAAAACTTATCTTGTGAATCAAAATCATTATTCATCATTATTTTTTACAACAGCTTCACAGTACATCTAATGCATCTTTCTTTCATTAGAATCTAAACGTTTGAAACATTACATCAGATGTTGTTCAAAACCACATATACATGACTTTCCCTCACAGATATTTCACACATCTGAAGCTGTTCAAACAGAAAAAAAAATGCTGAAAACTGAAGTGTCACATAAAAATTCAAGATGCAGCTGTTGGCTTGCCTTTAACAGTAACTCTAGATACTTCTGAGAGTTTAGGGACAGTTATGTACATAAACTATCCATACAATTTTACTTCATATATTAAACTATTTTATACAAATGCATGATTAAATTTCCTAAAGGAGCCATTCATCCCTCAAAAGTGTGAACGTTTAAGTACATGCTGAACTACAAGCAATGAAAATCAAAATTCGCTGCTAATATAAAAGCTTTTTTTTGCAGGGAGATTTGCCTCAGTGTAATCCTGACATGAGGAGCTCCACCATATTACTCCTGTTTCTTATATATACTAATTCTGAAATTTCCGTAACAAGATACTGTAGCATCTTGGAATTAGTCTACAATAAAATAATCACACTTTACTAATTACACTTCTAAGTGTGGGACAAAAGTGAGACAGTTCTGCATTGCTCCCAATCCAAACCTTGGATAGACAAGAATCAAAAATAAGCCAAGCACCACCTCAGAACTCAACAACCTACGAACTTCCATTACATTTACAATAATGCTGTCCAATATTACTTAGGAGACAGACATAGCAAATGTCAACTTTACAATAAAACTGTGTTGCAATACAAGATAGAAAAACGGTAATTACCCATCTCTAAAAGTGACCTTTTCAAGCATTTGCAGTATTTCAGATTAAATGAAGAAAGATAGTGAAGTATCACACAAAAATTCAAGATGCAGCTGCTTGCAAGCCTATGCAACCAAGAAGTCTTCCTAAGTATAGTTTGTGGTCAAAAGTCTGCAATATTTTATTTATGTATTTATTTATTATTTATTTCATTTGTTAACTGGGTAATGACCGACTGGGCCAGAAGCCTGTTTTCAGTGGAGACCCGGGGAGAAAAGTTCCAAGCAGGTTACATAGAATGTTTTAGATTTGAGATATTTGAGATAAGGAAATTTAGCAAGAAAAAATAGAACATAAATATTCATGCAAATAGAAGTTCAAATTACAAAGTTCTTAACATGGTGTCTACAAAGCAAGCAAAATTAAACAAAACATTTTACCATGCAAATTTCATTTAAATTAGAAGATTCAAATACAAGGTGTCTATAAAGTAAGCAAGAATTCCAACAGTTTTAGCATACAATTTTTTTTTTTTTACAAGTTATGTTTAGAGTATAAGAAGGCTTATAAAGTCAGGAGGTATAGAGCAATATGAACAAGGGAGTTGGAAACTTGGTGGGTTGAGATGTCTATGTTTAAAGAAATATTCATTAGAGGTAAGCTTAAAAGTTTATGTGTCAATAATAGACAGAATATGCTGTGAAAGAGAATTCCATTGTTTGGAGATAATATGGGAGTACAAGGAGATGCCATACGAGTTTTGTGCTTTGGTAACCTTTAAGAGTATTTTTTCGGCAGACCTGAGGGAAGTTAGATTGCAGTAGGGTTCAGCAATATTTGCTAGTGATAGGCAGTTGTCAGGTTTGTATATGACTGTGTGTGCCACTAGTAAGTGATTCAGGGTAAGTAATTGAGGGAGCTCTAACCACTGTAGCTGGTTGCAAGCCTATGCAACCAACAAGTCTTCCTAAGTATAGTTTGTGGTCAAAAGTCCACTGGCAAAGGGCAGTACAGTGATGAGATTTACTGGATTGACTGGCAGCAAATTTTGCAATTCTGTTATAGCAAGATTCAAGTCTATTTAGGTCAGATTAGCGAAGCTTGGTAAATATTTGAGAGCAGTACAGAAGGGATGATAACAGATGGGTTCTGGCTGTCGTGAGTCTAGCTTGGTCAGTGAAGTATACTTTGGTCCTTTAGAGCAAGCCTAGCTTGACATGCATCTTTTTAATAGTCAGTGCCAGGTATTTGTCAAACTTCAGTCCACTATCAATTGTGACACCGAGATGTTTAATATAGTCAACGGGCTGTATTTTGGTTCCATTGGAAGAGGAAATACAGATAGGGGCTAAAGTATTGGCTGTCGGGGTATGCAGAAAAACCATGAGTTTGTTTTTTGGGGGGTTTAGAATAAGTTGCTGGGCTGTGAGGTAACTTTCAATGTTTTGGAAGGCTGCTTAGGTTTTTCCTTGGAGCTCTGTGCTTGTGGGGGCTGAGCAGATTAGGGAAGCATCATCAGCGTACTGTACAATTACTGCTGAGTTTGCTGCAGTATTAAGATCATTAGTAAAAATTTCAGTTTTATATATATATATATATATATATATATATATATATATATAAAAATTACTAAAATAAAACCCTGCACACAAAACAATCAAAATGTGTACAGTCAGCAGGTGGGGAACAATATCACACTATTTTTTTTAAAGTTTTATCTCTAGTTTTAACACAATCCGTGGTGGTGGTGCTGCGGTAGCGTTGCCACCTCACAGTAAGACACTGTCCGGTTCGATTCTCAGCTAGAGCGTCTTCTGTGTGGAGACATGCGTGAATGGGCGTACCTTTGTTGAAGGTTGTGCGTTAGGGCTGGCAACTCGGCACGTAAAAATCAACTGCCAATCATTAGCAGACCAGAGTCCCACTGTGGCGACCCCTAATCGGGAAAAAGCCGAAAGACACAACAACAACATCTCTAGTTTTAACTCAGACTGTGAGATGGCATATTTCATATGGCCAGCAAAAAGTTCACAAAGCATGCATATTTGTTAAAAAAAAAAAAAAAAAAAAACTCATACCACACAGGTACAAAAAGGATAAGATATGCAATCACCTAAAGAAATGAGCTATAAGAAAGCCTTTTGAAATGGGTTAACTATTGGGATTTCTATTTTTAATATATTTTGCTCAAGAGAATTCTGAAAAATTTCTATTTTATGAAACTGAAATAAAAGTGCATATATTTTTATAGGGAAATCTCGTCATCAGTTAAACCTTATGGATTAACTGATGACGAGATTTCCCTTCTAACAAAAGGTTTGTCGTTTATTCCTACACAGAAATTAGATTTTACTGAAGTTGTTCTAGATTTTAAATTGTTTATTAGGAATTTATTGTTGAAACTGAATTTTAAAGATAATGAATGTTTTAGTAATACTTGTGAGTTTAGGAAACCAAGCACTTATTGACCCAATGCTAATTCCTTAGTAACAGCTTTTGAAAAGTTATGTTTAGAAGATTTTTATAAGTAACAAAACAACAATTTAGATAAAACTGGTAATAATCATAACATGGAATATAATTCAACTAAAAATGAGTATATGGCATTAAGGAAATTACAAGACAACAGAAGTTTAATTATTTGACCAGCTGACAAAAGTGGCCCTATAGTTCTATTTGATGTAACTAGGTATAATACTGACATGACTGAAATGTTATCTAACAATCATTTTTATTTGAAAATATCTCAGAAGAAAGTTGAAATGATGATAGTTAATGTACGTAATGCTTTGAGGAATTTATTTCATACTGGATTGATTGACAGTAACTTATTGTATTTCTTTATTGTCCTGAACCCATTGTTACCCATCATCCAAGGCCTGCCCAAAGTACATAAGGATATGTTATACCCTCCACTACGTCCTATAGTTGCATGGAGAAACTGGTGTACAGAGCCAGCTTCTATATATATTGAGAAGAAGCTTAGACCTATTTTGAATGAAATTCCACGTGTTAAGAGACACTCAACATTTTTAAGTGATTTATTTTTATGCATTGAGACTCTATCCACCACTGAGGATTAATTACTGTTTACGTTAGACATTCCATCACTATTTACGGTGATTCCTAATGATGATGGTTTATGGAAATTGAAATGTTTTTTACAGAAGTATAGTAAGTTTTCTGATAAGGAGGTGGAATTATTGACTGCTCTGTTAGAATGTGTTTTACAAAACAATGTATTTGTATTTAATGACTGCATATATTGGCAGAAGCATGGCGTAGCTATGGGCACATCATGTGCTAATAGCTATGCTGTTGCTGTATTAGTGACATGGGAACAAGAATGTGTGTTTGAAGGGTCTTTTAGTCCACAAGTGGTCTTTTATAGATGCTTTGTGGATGATATTTTTTTTTTGCTTTGGAGAGGTACCATACAGTCTTAAAGAGTTTTCACAGAATATCTGAATGAAACCACCTCCTATTTGAAATTCTCCATTATTTCTTCAAGTCAGTGGATTTTCTAGATGTAAGTGTTATAATGGATGCAGAGAATGGTATAACTATGAAATTATATAGGAAACCTTGTTACTGTAACCAAGTATTACATAGAAACAGTATGAATCCTGTTCATGTGTTTAAGAGTGTTGTTAACAGTCAGGTATTCTGGGCATCAAGCCTTAGTGTTAAAAATGATGAATTTGTTCAACAAACTCGACACTTAGAGAAAGCTTTTATTGCTAGGGGTTATGCAGAGAATGATGTCAGTGAAAGTATTAGAACTATTACAGAACTAAGAGGTGATGGAGCTAAACCTTACTATGGTAGGAAATATATCAGGAATACCGATAAAAGTGTATATAATGAAGGAAATGACAAATTAAAAGTTTGTCTGTATTATTCCAGTGACGGTAAATGTTAGAGAGACATCATAGAGAAGCACTGGAAATGTTTAACCACTGATGGATCTATGAGGAGTATTATAGATGAGAAACCTAAATTGGTCTATAAAAATATGAAATCTCTGAAACAATGTCTTTGTGTTCCTGGGGGGAGCAAGAGATTGTTGAATAAACAATGTACGATGCCCTGTTGGCATTGTAAATGCTGCCAGTATATTGATAGTAGTGGAGAGTATAATCATCCTGATCAAAACAAAATTTGTAAGTTCAATGTTCATGCCACCTGTGAAACTGCTCATGTTGTATATTTGGCATATTGCCTCACCTGTTTTAAATTTTATGTGGGGAAAATGGACAGGACCCTAAAAGACAGAATCAAAGAACATTACTGTCACATTAATAAAAGTAGTAATGTCAGTGCCCTGTCCAAGCACATATTGAGTACAGACAGTTCCCACTTTTTTAGGTTTATGGTGTTAGCACGTTATCTTTGAAAACATCAGGAAGGGAGACATTAATAATTTAACAGAGCAGATGTAATCTAAATGGATAATTAGGTTGAGGAGACTTTGGCCATGGCCTGAATGATAGGGTACGCATTAAACCAAGGCTTAGAGTCAGACGCCCGAACAAGAAGAAATAATATATGAACTTAAGAATTTTACATATGTCTTAATGAAATTTATAGGAATACTTTTTGATATATGCTGTTTGGAAGGTTTTATTTGTATGTTTTATATATGCAAACTAATGAATTTGTTTCTGTCACTTAGCTGCAGATGAAATGCTATTAGTTTTGGAAGCAGTTTTTTATAGATGTAATGTACCTTTTAGTAGTAACTGTAGTTAGTCATGTGATCTATTGTACTGATTATATAAATGGTTATGTATGTGCTCTAGTATACATCTGATGAAGTAGCTTTGCTACGAAAGCACTTATGTATTTGGTGGTTTTACATTAAAGGAAAGAATTATACTGGAAGTCCCTGCTGTCCTTGGATCCTTCTGTGTTTTTTTGTGATTATTCTGCATGCATTGTCCCCACAAATTCCATTTTTTTCTGGGTAATTTGCTCCTTTCCTAAAGCTCCACCTCCAGTTCTTTTATCTCCATTACAACATTCATTACTTCAATTACAGTTAGTTTAGATTTTGATTTCCATTCTACTAATTGCTTTTTGGCAGCCAAATAGCATTAAACTTATTAAGCCCTTACTATGCAAAGGCAATTTATATCCTGTGGCCCAGATCTGAAGAATCATTTCCTGAGTTACAGCCATTTGCTCCTACAACACTCCTGACAGAGTATGCTGCTGGGAATTTTTAAAATCTGCCCACTAACTATACTGGTTTACCTTTTTCTTTTACACCACAACTGCAGCATTTGCTGTCTAGCTGAAAATATCTCTGACATCCACTTAAAAAAACAAAACTGTCTATGCAAACACTTCCAAGTAGAAATTTTATAACTTATGGACTTTGTTGCACACCTAGGAGCCATACAGATATCCTCTTGTTCCTTTGTAAGATGCATTTTCAGTCTCTCTTCCCAATCTTTTCTAACCTCCTCTGATTGTTTCTTATAGTAATAACGCAATACTCTATATGCCTTAATTATCCATTTTTAACAGCAGCTTCTATTCTATATTCTACTAGAAATTCTACCAAAGCTGATCTTTCAGTCAGCACTCGCCTATTATTTTCTCTTTAGATCTACACTATCAATCGCTGGTAGAGAAGGCAGTCTCTGACGTGCAAACCAAACTCGGTGTTCAACACCAAAATGTCCTCATGCCACTATTACCTTTCCCTCCTCCAATACCATGCTTCCTTCACCAATTTTCTTCAGGAATTCCAGCCCTCTCTTGCATATTTTCTACATCCTTACCTGCAGTCATCCCTACTGGCAAAATCTCCTTTCTCCATTACCATTTTGGCTTAGTTCTTAGAATACTTTCTGCAGCTTTATGAAAAAATTTTGTATGGTGGTTGTTATTCTCCTTAAGGATCTGCATCCAAAATCCTACTCTCTCCTTACTTCTTAAGCTTCCTTTTCCACTTTGATTTATAACCTTCTGTTTGTGTTATAAGCAAGAACTTTAACTTTTTAGCTCAAAAGCAACAACTCAAATCTGATCATCCTAACTCACCTTGTTCTATGGGAAACAGCAACTTATACCCCTTTCCCTCCCAAATAAATTCCTTCCACTCTTCATTAATTACTGCCCACAACTTCTCCACCTATTGATAAAAATGTGCCTGATCTGTACATATAAGTAAAGGGACTAAACATTTCTACTGCTTGTATCTTGCTATCAGTTTTTGAGTTATCTTTTGTTTAGTCTCTTCCTACACATCCTTTGCTGACATAACAGAATCATTCTTACTCCATACACCTAAATACTTTAGCTTATCATCAAATTGTCTCTCTTCTTGTTCTGAGATTCCCCTTATTCTGCAATACTTTCTTTGTTAGCTATTCTAAATAATTCCTGTTACTTTTTAACCATGTCTTTTTCTTTTATTTCTACCATATTCTCAAACTCTACTTTCATTTTATCCCACTCATTAACTATAACTTCTGAAGAGATTTCTGTCTTCTCTTAGTAAGTCTCAATTTCTACTACATCTCTTTTATCAGGTAGATGGAGAAGTGCAAGTGACTAATTTTTAGTTCATTACCCTGTATTTTTATCTTGGCTGGTATTAACACATGATCTGAAATAGTTTTTGGATGTATGTCAAAGCTTTCTATTCAATGCATATGTTCCTGCGAAATATAATTTCTGTCCAGTCTAGTCCACACATTATACCTCAAGGAATAACATGTCAATTCTCTTGGAGATTCTACTACTGAATTTGCATCTCCCATACCAAATATATTTTCATAAATGTCTTCAGAACTCTACTCTCTTTTGTTACATTTCCCCCATTGGTCCTTCAGATCCATGTAAATAAACAAAACAATCTGGCATATAAGGCAGTTTCACAGAACCTAAAAAATCAAATTCTGCAACGACAGTGTTATAATAGTAATCTAAAACATCACAAACAAAGTAGTAGTTCTTATTGTGACTATTAAAGAATGAAAGCACTCACCTACTTTTGATATAGCTCCCAAAATTTTCTTGAGCTCTATAATTGCAGTTTTAGGTGGAATATAAATACATGTCTACATACTCCTCCCTTGTCAGAAGTCCCTCACTATCACAAATCTACAATTATCAACAGCAATTAGTATAAGTACTCCCCTTTTCCTTTGTCCATGACACCCTGATGAATATCCCTGCTGAAATCCTCACTATCAAATTCACATGCTCAATTCTTTCTAACCATGTGTCCTGTAGCATTGATATTTGCACTCTGCAGTTCTTAGTATAATTCAATACACTTTCCTTTCAGTCTAAACCTGTGAGGTCATTAATGTTCCATAATACAGATAGTGTAGACATTAAGAATTTATTATTCCAACCTATTATATATTGTAGCTTTTTAATGCCCGTTTCCAGCTTTTGTACTACATGCACCCACTAATGTTTGGCATGTTGATATCCATTTGAACCCATGTCACATTTTATAAGATTCTTTTTTTTTTTTTTTTTTTTTTAATAAAAACCTTCAAACAAAAAAAAAACACCCCAGAACATCCCAGAACCCTTTACCTTAAAACAAACACACAAAGCTATATATATCTTCAAATAATGAATCTTAACCCTACTGAAAGGAACAATTGTCCCACACAAACCACTGCAAACACTGGCATAACCTAACCTTAATTTAAGGTTACTGTTTGATACGCTTTTGTATTTCCTCCACAACAGTTATATATCAAAAACATATTTGGTCCTACAGGAAAAAAATATTCTGGAGATAGCGGGATTCAACCGCTTGAATCAAATACCTACCTCTGAACATTCCCCAGCTATTGGGATAAAATTGTTTTTCTTCTGCCTGGTGTACATTGAAAAACATTTTCCACAAATACCCTGTTGAGTCCAATTTTTAATACTTTTAATTTCTTCCAAAGTTTTGTATTATCAACTCTTTCTTCTGGTATGACTGCATCTTTATTAACAGAGGTCTTAGCTGATTACTAATGGACACATTTGGAGCATACAAACACAGTATGCCCTTTCAACTGACAAATTCTGCTGTAGAATGCCAGTTGCTTATTTACACTTTCATAAAATTAATACAGTGCTCCTTTTTCCATTTCTCTGGTACAGAAAATCTCGGCTTTCTCTTGTGCTCTGTTTTCTAACTCAATTTATAAGCAGTTCTTCTTGAGAAGCTTCATACTCCGTCTTTTCTTCATTTCACCCTCTAAGTTTTTACAGTTTTAAGAGTTCATCTGAATAGCCAGTTAAAACTTCTTCCATTTTTTTCAGTCTTTCATTATGAGTTGACATACTCTTTCATTGTTTCATTTTCAACACCTCTGAGTATATTTGATTTATTTTTCCTCTAAATTACTGGAAGCCATCTCCTGAACCAAAGCTGAAACTTGGAACTGCTTTTTTGCTGAAAAATCAATGGATTCTTCATAGTCAGAGGTTTCTCTTCTCCTTATCTGGTTAATTTTCTCTCATCTTCTCCAAATGACTTTGCTGGTATCCAGGCTGTGTAATTTACTAGGTAGTGACTAACTTTACCCAAACAGTTTTGATGGCCTTTTTTCTCATTTTCTGATGTCACACTGGGAAAGCTAAACCAACCGGTTGATCCATTTGTAGCCATCTTTGAAGTCTCTTGATTCAGAATCTTGTTAAATTTGTAAAACTATGTTCTGTGAACTCTGCAATATGTGTGCTTCTTGTGCCATAAAACCTGTGTAACTTTGTGACTTTTCTCTCTCTTAGAATGCAAAAAAGGAGACGAAAAGAAATGCATGAAATGTAAACTGCACCTTTCTGCAGTTTTTAAAGAAGGACGTATGGCCTGTAGACAATTAAGTCACACAAGTGTTTGGAGTCGGGAGGAAAAAGGGACATATAATGCGATTAGAAGACACTTCAAAGCAAAAAGTCATTAGCCTATGTTTTTGAGAAACTATTTAGCTGTATGTGAGGGGTTCTAACAGTGGAAGAACTTGTTTTCTTTGAAAAAGAAGTAATGTAATCTAATGAAATTATACCAGTTTCCTGTGGGAACAGGATGATGAGCTTAGATGCATCTACCTGTATCTGAAACCAGTGAAAAGTCAGTTAGTCTTTGCTTCAGAGAAAGTACAGTTGCATAACATCTTACCATAGCAGTAGATGTCCTGCTTTCCACTTTTGCAGTATCCAATACATGTATGATCTCCTACCAAAGACAGCCCAATATGGCCAGTATATCAAAGCCTTTACATTCTTCGAGCATTGTACATCAGGTGTATTGTCCCCATGCAGGCATACGGCATAAAGGTGACTTACACACACTCAATACTCAGACCCATGAGAACTAGAGCAACCCCAGGATAAAGGGCATGTGCATCCAGAAGGAAAGGGAAAAAGAAAAAGAAAACATAGGGCAAGAAAGGCAAAGCCTCCTCAGACAACAGAATGCTCCCAATAGAAAAAAAAAAAAAAAAGAGAAAAAAGGGGGCAGGAGTGAAGGAGTGAATGCTACAACAGTGGAAAGAAGGAAATGTAATATCTTACACAATTGTAATATGTGCTTCCTTTCCATTGTTGCAGTATCCATTACATGTTGGAGATTACCAAAGCTACAGTAAAGGATGGGATGAGGAAAGCAGAGGAGCCCACCAGAAACCCATGAAGGACAGCCCTGGCAAACCCTGCCCTGACTTAAGAAATAACATACAACTTAAAATGTTTAATAAAAGTGTGAACAGAGGACCAAGTAGCAGCATCTAAGATGGATTTAGTATCTAATGAAGAAAGCTCCAGAAGCGGCTACTGCTCTCACTGAATGAGCTTGAACTGAAACACAAAGCTGTTGACCATGAAAGGAATAACAAAAATAAATGGTCTTAGAAATCCAGAAGATGGTTTGCTTAAAAACTGCCAAACTCAATGTCCTGTTATCAAAGGAAACAAAAAAACTGCTGCGACATAGCAAGTAGTCTTGCTTTCAAATTCAGGAAGGTCTGGCAACCTTCTCTTATTCAAATAATATCTGAGCTGTCTATGTAAATCCAATGTGTGAAGAACCCTTCCACTACCAGACTGCATTGAAGGAAAAAGGAAGGGTGAGTTACATAGACTGTTTGAGGAACAACTCCTTGACCACCTTGGGTATAAAAGAAGGATTAGTAAGCAGAGACACACACACACTATGAAAATCAGAAGAGGAGAATTCACCATCAGAGCCAGACTTTCAGACACTCTCCTGGCTGAAGTAAGTGCTAGCAAAAAACAACTTTCCAGGTAAAATGTTGCAAGAAAGAAGAAGCAGTGGGCTTGAATGGAGCCTGAGCCAGTTTTACAAGGACAAAATTAAGATCCCAAGAGGGAAGAAGAGGTTTTCTTGGGGGCCTAATATGAAGGCCACTTTAAAGGAGTTGTTTGACCTCAAAACAAGAGGTCAATAGCAATGTCAAGAGCAGACAAGCAGAGACTGCTGACAAGAGAGCTTCAACAAAAGAATATGTTAGACCAGCATGCACAGTTTGCACATGTAAGAAATGACCAAAGGGTCCACCACTGTGAAGGGATTCAGGTAATGCCTGAGACACCAAACAGAAAATCTTTTCAATTTGGCTGCATAGGATTTTCTAGTACTGGGTTTCCTGACCTCCTGCAGAGCCTTAAGCATGACCTCAGAAAAAGGATGACTAAAAGGGATCAAAATCCTATCACCCAAAGTGTGAACTGAAGAGTAGACAAGTGAGGGTGAATGACAGACCCCTTGTCTTGTGTAAGAAGATCCATCCTGAGCAGTCCTTACAAGTTACCTCACAAAGCCATTGCTGTCTGGATCAAAAGGGAGTCACCAGCAAAATTTTGGGGGAGTCCATTTTGTGCTGGACCCTGGAAAGCACAGGAAGAAGAGGGTAAGCATACAGGAACATTTGCTTCCCAGAAAAGAATAATGGGTCAGAAGACTTGGGACTCTAACAGTGTTGAGGAAGTTACCTGTTCAGAGGGGATGCAAGAAGATTCACTAGCAGAATACCCCACCAATATAGTATGCCTAGAAACTCCTCTCTGTGAAGTATCCATTTGTGAGGTTATGCTCAGTCTGTCAAAAGGTAGTGCTCTAAAGAGATGTAGACCTCCTGAAGGGTTATCTGATGGCAGAGCCTGAAGCAGGTTGTCCGGATATGGGAAAATCTGGATTCCCCAAAGCCAACAAAAGGCTATCACGGGGGCCAGACATTTGGTGAAAACCCGTGGGGCCATAGAAAGATCAAATGACAAAACAAAGAACTGAAAATCAGAGGAAGAAGCAGAATAATGTAAAAACTTTCTGAAGACAGGGTGAATAGCAATATAAAGATAGGTTTCCTTTAGGTCTAGAGAAACCAGAAATGCCCATGGAAGCAAGACAGGAAACAGTTTCTGAAGGGGAAAGCATTCTGAGAGAAAGGATCTTTAGAAATGTGTTAAGAAATGTCTAGGCTAGGTCTCAAGGCCCCTCTTTTCTGGGAAATAGAAACACTGTGGAGTAAAACCCTGTTCCTTGTTAGAATTCTGGAATGGACTGGGTGGTTCCTGATCCAATAGATCACTCCAGGGCTCCAAAAAAGGAGGATGCTGGTCTGTAGGGGGATGAGGAAGACGTGAGAAGGGGGGGGGATTTCCACACCATAAAATAACAGTGATGGATAATGAAAAGCACCCAATGTCTGAAGTAATCTGCTGCCAGACAAGGAGAGATGGAGGAAACTGGCCAAGGAGAGGGGGAGAAAATATGTCAGACAAAGGCAGAGTTGCCCTGAAAAGGGAGTTTTGATTCTTGAAAGTCTGGGTGGATTTATTAGAAAACGTGTGCTTGGGGACTCTTTTCGCTTTAGAAGACTGAAGAAATTGCCTACGAACAAAAGCAGATTTAGAAGGATGTTTCTCTGAAATCTGGAGATAGGAAAAACAAATTTTTAAGGTCCTGCATAACTTTACATTGGTCTTGAAGAGTTTTAAACAGGTCAGCAGCAACAGTGCCAAAAAGATGTTGGTTGTCCAAAGGAGCATGGCCTTAATATCAAGTAAGGCCTGGAGGCAAAGCAAATATAATCTCCTCATAACTCAACCTCAAGCAGCAGCTCTGGAAAATGCATTAGCTGCATCATAGCTATATATATAATAGTGATGGGCTACATGCGAAGTAGAACCCAATAAGGAAAGGGAAGTAGCCTTGCTTTCAAATTCAGGAAGGTCTGAAAACAGCCTCCCTATCCACACATGTACACAAGGTGAGACAAAGGCCAGAACATACCTGTTCATACGGGTCTGACAATTTATGGCCTTGAAGGCCAGAGTAGCAGAAGTATAAACTTTTTTTCCCCAGCCTCTCTATAGCCTGAATGTTTTTGTTGGGAGGGAGAAGAGAAGTTTGAAGAAGGATAAAAGCTTGGAAGGCTTTTCAGCAGAAACAGAGACCCAATGGTCTGAAGGAGGACACTTGTAAAGGTACATAAAGGCCTAATGTACCTTATAAAAAAAGAGTTATGTACTTACCATAACTTGGCATCATAGGATCTGACACTGGATCCGAGCCTGCAACTTAACAGACAGCTTCTAGGCTCGAGCGCCTCACACTCCCATGAGCCCTTGCTGCCCTCTATCCCCTCAGATAGAGTTTGCCTTAAAGCTCGAAAGCAGCTAAGGAAGACCTTGCCCAAATAGGATATTTCCACTTCCTCTATATCCCACAGGACAGGGGAAGGCGGGAGGGATAGTGATGAATAGTGACATAGGATAACACAGATGCCAAGTTATGCAAGTACACAACTCTTTATCTGGTGTTATCCATGTCAGTATTCCTCACTCTTGGGTCAGAGTCCCAGCTACCCTAAATCCTGGGCAGCCTCATGGAAGGACATGCCGAAGAACTGTGGAGCCAAAGCAAGCCCTGTTCCTGGAGACAATGTCAAGCTTGCTGTGATTGACAAAAGTTTGTGGAGAAGACCAGGTGGCTGCCAAACAAATGTCATCTACAGAATGATGGGCAAGATAAGCAGCTGATGTAGCTATTGACCTAGTGGAATGAGCTCTGATTGGACCTGGTAAGGATAAGCCTTTGTATGAATAGGCGAAGAAAATGCACATCGAAATCCAATGGGAGATAACTTTGGAGACTGCCTGACCCTTCCTATTAAGAGAGACCACTACAAACAGCTGGTCAGACCTGTGGAAATCCTTTGTTCTATCCAAGTAGAATCTTAACTGTCTAGGTACATCTAGCGTATGCAAAATATATTCCTCTTTATTAGAAAAATTTGGGAAGAAAACTGGCAATTGAACTGACTGGTTCAGATTTACTTCTGTGGCAACCTTAGGCATGAACGAAGGGTTAGTTCGAAGGGCCACTCTGTCTTTATGCAACACCATGAAAGGCGGTTTGATAAAAAAGAGCCTGCAACTCAAACTCTTCTAGCTGAAGTTATGGCTACTAGAAAAGCCATCTCCCATGACAAACATTTGACATCTCATATGGTAGCAGCCTTGAAGGGGCACTGTGTGAAAGACTGCAGCAGAAAAGATAGATCCCAAGGAGGGGAAGGATCCCAGACAGGAGGCCGGAGCAGAAAAACACCCTTCAAAAAGGCCTTACACAAGCAAGAGGAAAAAGTAGGTTCCTCGCAAATATGAAAGTAGGAAATACCTGCCAATTGCACTTTGATAATAGAGAAGTTAGCCCCTAAATGAAAGGGCAAAAACAAGAAAAGTAAGATATCTGAAACAGAAGCTGAAGCGGGGCCTAGATTACGCTGCCTGACCCAAATAGAGAAGCTTTCCTGCTTACTCATGTAAACCTTTCTAGTGGAAGCCTTCAGAGAGGCGAGGATAATGTTCTTGATGGAAGAAACCAGCCTGGACTGATTCAAGATTAATGGAAGTGGACAGACCATGCTGCCAGGTGAAAAGTCTGGAGATTGGGAATCGGAAGCTGAGAGGGATGGGAAATCAGATCTGGAATGGGATCTAGCACCCAAGGGGGAGTACTTCAAATGAGACTGCAGAGGGGGAACCACACTTGCCGAAGCCAAAAGGGGGGCAATGAGGATCAAGGTGGCCTTGAGGTGAGGAGCTTTCTGAAGTACTCTGGGAATGAAAGGCAAAAGAGGATAAAAGTATAAAGGACCCGGGGGCCAACTATGAACCAGAGCATTCCTAGGGGACTACTGTTCTTGGGGAATCAGGGCAAAATACTGGCTGCATTTGTGGTTGAGAGGGGGACACAAACAGATCTCAGCTCGGCTGACCCCAGTGAAGGAAGATCTCTCACTAAAGAAGGATTCAAGAAATACTAGTGAGGACTTAGGATTGTCCTGCTGAGTCTGTCCGCCAACACACTGGACTCTCTGGAAATAAGCATTGCAATGAGAAAGTGACCCGAAACCATCACCCATTCCCACACCCTCATGGCCTTGCGACAAAACAGATACAAATGTGTGCCCCCTTGCTTGTTGATGCACTACACACAACAGCCATGTTGTCTGTGTGAACTGCAATGGTACCTAGAGGGAGGCAGTCCTGAAAGGCTTGCAACGTGAGGAGGACTGCTCTCATCTCCAGGACACTGATGTGCAGTTTGGTCTCTGTGACAAACCACATGCCTTGGACCATCTTTCCCTGAAAATGCCCCCCCCCCACCCCAACAAGGAAGCATCCAAGGTCACGGTGGTGGTTGAGGGAGGAAGACAGAATGGTCTGCCTGCTAGGAGGTAGGAACACTGGATCCAACAAAGAAGATGACGCCTGCACACTGGGGTGAGAAGGACTGGGGTTGTCATTGGATGAGACAGGGAAGATCAATGAACCACTACAGTCCACTGTAGAACCCTCATATAGAACCTGGCTAATGACTTCTTAACAGAGAGATTGAGCTTGCTGAGGTCCAGGATTGGACGCAGGTCCCCAGTCTTCATTGGCACCAAAACGAAGTGAGAGGAAGTTCCGGATTCTTGTCCTGCGGGACCTCTTGGATGGCTCTCTTCTGAAGTAGGTTGAGCACTTCTTTCTGAGCTAGTTCCATTTGATGAGGTGGTGCACCAGAGAGGTGTCTCCTGACTGGAGGCAGGGAATAGAATACCCCCCCAGAAATAATATTTAGCAACCAAAGATCTTTTGTAATATTTGCCCAGGCCAAAGGGTGCAGAGATAAATAACCCCTGACTGCCTCCAGGGCAGGATAGTCAGGCAGCACTTCAGGAGCCCTGCTGAGCCTTCTCAGAGAAGGGTTCCCTGGAGCCTTGATTTTGCAGGCCTCCTCTGCCTCTGGAGCAGCGTCTGCCATTGAACCATCTCTCCTGACCTCTAGAGGCCCATCCCAAAAGCCTTCAGAAACACAAACTCCTCGGAGGACGGGGGAAAAGATTACCAACCACCTTTAAGCTTAAGGATTTCCACGATGTCCTCAAAGGAGACATCCTCAGGCAGAGATCTTGGGGACCCATCACCTTCATGGAGGTCTACATCCTCAGTGAGAGACTCAGCAGGAGAGTCTAAGTGTCGCCTCTTACACAATTTCTTCAGAGAGACCTCCTTCAGGTGTGGCTGGGGGGAGGATTCAGAAAAGAGGGGGACCCCAAGTGGGGAACTCCTGCCTGAAGGCCAGCTTGAGAGGGCTGACCTGGAATAAGATGAGAAGAGTCTGCTGGGAGGGGCTGTGATGGTCCATGGATGGCCAGGGAGGAAAACCTCTGGGAGAAAAAAGTTCTCTCTACAACCTGGAAAGCTGAAGGACTGGACGATGCCCTGTCTGCACTCCCAGCAGGAAAACCCACGTAGAAGGACCAGAGCAGGCCAGCACCTCCTGGCCTCCGGATAGTACCGGCCCTGAGCTGTCGAGGGCCAAAGCGCCAAGGGGAAGGGACTGGTCCATGAAAACCGGTCCGTAGCCCCGACTGAAGGACTCAAGCGTGACAGCTCAGGCCTGAGACTCCACCTGCCCAGGCGGAGGGAGGGGAGGGACTAATACTACCACTAATATACTGCTAGCACCAAACTCTGTAAAGAAAATACTAATTACAGACCAAAATTCTGAAAAAATTTGAAAATAAAACTACTTATCCCAACTGGAGACTCAAGCCAGAGAATCTGCATCTGATGCTGAGCATGGCAAACGAGATCTGAGGGGTTAGAGGGTAGCAAGGGATCATGGGAGTGGGAGGAGCTTGAGCTTAGAAGCTGTCTGTAAAGTTGCCAGCTTGGATCCGATGTCTGATCCTACGACTCAAGAGTGAGGAATAGTGACATGGATAACATCAGATGCAGTCAGACTTCTGGGGGTGCTGGGACTTAAGAATAAGCCAAAGAAACAACTGAAAACAAATCTAGCAAAGCAGCCAAAACAGGGGGAACAGCAAAGGTTTAGGAATTTCCATTTGTAACCACTCTTAATACCTCTTTTCGATGTCATAGACCTGGGAACAATCTCACTTGAAATGCTCCATCATGTGAACCACAGTGTCCCCAAAGGACAACTCCTCAAAGGGAGTCTAAGGGTGAAGCAATTTGTGAGGAATAGGCCAAGGACTCCTCTCCTGAATCCATGTCCTCATTCGAGGAAACGGACTCCCTGGTGTAGAAGACCAAGGTGAGGCAGGAATGGATAATCCATGAGGGGGCTTCAAGGTCATCAGGGTACTTAATAAACCCTGGGTAAAGCCCTGCCATTCTCTCTCTCTCTCTCTCTCTCTCTCTCTCTGAGGATATTTTGCAATGGAAGATATATATTTAGTTTTCTGCATCTTTTTTGATGGGATATCAGTTTTGATCAACCTTGGAGGCTCACAGCCATGCCTAGACTCTATAAGTGTACCATGAACCTCTTTCCTTTACCAGAATCTGGAAAATCCTACTAGACCCTTTGGAAATGATCAGCCTTGGTTCCCCTTCATGTCCGTGGCAGATGTTTGCACAGTCTCAGAGGACATGCAAGAAGCTGGTTCCATGCCAGCCTACAACAGGGTTGCTGCAGAGGATACCGGTGTTGGCACCATAAATTCTTCAAGGTCTTCACCACTTTAACAGGAACATCTGGTGGAGGCTGGGCAGCAGCAGATTCAGACCAAGACATTTTAGTCTTCTTTTTCAGACATGACTATACCTCGGGGTGGGCAGATTTGGCTGCAATACCCTGGATCTTGGTTGATGTTGGTTCTCATGGTAAATGAATAATGAAGACAGCCATGTAGAGTTTTCAGAAGAAAAGCCTGACAAATGCTGCACTGGGTATGGTCATGCATAGCATCTAACCAGAAAAGACACTTCTTGTGATGATCTTTAAGGGGAATTTGCCTCACATACTGACATTTTCCCTTCCTGGATGATGAACTCTCAGTAAACACAGATAAAAAAGGAATTCATGAACATTAATGGGGCACTTATCTGTAAATAGCTTGTTAGAAACCAGCTGATAAAAAGGTGTTCAAATCAACATTCAACCATGGCATTCCGCCTGGTGGCAAAGAAGTTTTGAGTATCAAGCAGGCATACATCACCCTTATGTCCTATGCCTATGTGGGGGGCATATGCCTGACATACAATCCTAGGAGAATATAAAGGTTTTGCTATACTGGCCAGATGTTTGGCTATCCTTGGCAGGAGATTCCACATGTAATGGATAGTACAATAATGAAAAGGAAGGCAGCCTTTCTAACAGGTTCTAGGAGCGTTTGCTTTTTGAATTCTGTCTTGTATAACATTTTACTAACTTAAAATAGTCTGATTTCAATAATTCTTTACTAAGTGAAAGCCAGGGTATTTATTCACTTAGCTGTAGCTCTCCACAAATAATACACTTGTTGATACCCAAAATAATACTGCTGTTTGAGGGCTTTCATCTTTTAGTACATAAGATTTCATCAGAATAAAATACTGAAAAGATAATTTTCCTCCCACTTTAAGACAAACTGAACTTAAAAATATATAACATTCATTTTGTCTTACCATTTCTATAGACAGGGAAATTCAGAGTATTTTTTTTAAACACTGGGGGTTACTGTAGCATGAGAACGTTCTATTGGACACGATCAGACAATCCCCACATTTTACAGGATGAACATTAATGGTAAATTGAAAGATGGTAATAAAAAGATGCGACTCAAATAATAAAGGCATATTCAAATGTGGGGCTTGCAATCAAATGTAAATATATCAACACATGTACATTCACAATGGCTGAAAAAACTAATTTTACTTCTAATTGTCATGGCCATTTTGATTGTCCCACAATAGGGGTTACATATATAGTGACATGTTCAGCATTTTACACTGGCAAGTCTAAAAATGTATTAAGGAAAAAGAATATACCAGCATTATTTTACCACAACAAAGAAGGATAAATTAAATGACACTGAATTGTGCATCAATTTTAATACATTGTTTTTTTTTTTATTCTGAAAAAAGTTAGAAAGAAAAAAGTGAAGGTGACTAGAAAAAATTACTTTAAACAAGGGAATTACTCTACCAGAAGCTGGAATCTCTTACCTTGTGACATAACTTTGACCACATCCCTACCACAATTCAAACAGAAAATTAAACTGTACTACCTCAATCATTGGCTTTGTTCCTGCAGTACACCAGACTAACCTTTTTCTTTCTTATACTATATCTCTCCTTCACTCTTCCCATCACTACCTGTCTGATTTCTTCTCCTTTTACTGTACTAATCGAACTATGTACATTTTATGTAAAATTGCTAATATGGCATGAACTGCTTATTGGAAACGTGCTTCTCTTTGAAAGTATCTTGCATTCTGTGTGTTGTTATGATTTCTAATTTTTTATTTCTAAACACTTGTGATTTTTTTGTAATGTACTTAGTATTTAGTGGAGCTTTTCTCCTCGGGCCTCTGCTGAAAATGGACATGTATCCAGCCAGACTAGCCCGGTCAACAAATGTAAAATAAAATAAAAATAAATAAACAATTGTTAAACTCAGATAAAAATGGGTTTAAATGAAAATGTATCAATTTACATAATTTTGAAGACTAGACAATACAGTTACATTAAGTACACTGAATAAGGGGCACTGGAGGACACGGTGACGCACTGAGAGAGTGGTAAGAAAGGGGCATGCGGGTGTTAGGTCAAACGTTCAGCCCTGTGATAAGGATGCAGTCCAGTCCTAGTCTGCTCTAAATCTTAAAATAAGCACTCTATTTTCATTCTAAAGCCCTGCACTTGCTCGTATAAGTAATCTCATAGGTAAACACAAATAAACTTAAGCACTACATCCTCTTATACTCCTTTTAAGCACTTGCTCCCTATTCGTTCTTTCTGATCAGTTAATAAGTAGTTCCCTATATTATTCAGGCATGTCCAAAGGTCAGTTTCGGGTTTTCTCTCCAGTCCAGCTGGTGAATCTGGGAATCTTGAGGCAATGTTACAACTGCCTTATATATACAGACCACCCTCTCCTCCTCCCAACAAGCTCAAATATATGTGAGAGAAGCAACTATATAGCCAAACTGGAGGCTAAGCTCTCTCAACCCAGTACTGGCACAGCCTGTCAGGAGGAGAAGGTAACCGCACACACCACAAATCCAGTCTCACATAGATCAGCAAACCAAACACATAAATACACAAAAACATACATACTCGGAGCCTCTAAATAAAAGTCTGCCTAAGCAGCAGAGACCTCCAAAGCAGACATCCAAGCAACCCCTACCACGAAACAATACCCACGTAGCACATAGCTCACAAAGACAGTGTGCCACACAGTCACAGCCCTTAAGACTAAACAACACACCTAATACACTTGTAATAGGTGACTCTATTGTCAGACACAATGACGTCCCACTCACCAGGCTGAACAAGGAGAAGGTCACTGTAAGCTGCCTGTCGGGTGCCAGGATCCGCCACATAACACAAGCACTCAGGTCACTCCAAAGCAAGTACAAATATGACTCCGTCATTGTCCATGCTGGTGTGAATGACCCGAGATGTACCTCCCTGGACTACATGAAAAAAAGACGTAGAGGAACTCTTTGATCATGTAGCCCAGGCCGGTATGACCCTGACCTTGAGTAGCATCTTACCCTCACCAAGAATGATGCCACAGTATAAAGACAAAATGATCAATTTTAACAATTGGCTAAAGTATTGGTGTCATTCAAAGGGAATCCAGTGTCTGTCAGCCTGGGATGACATGCTCGACAAGCCACGTTGCTTTGCTAGGGGCGGCTTGCACCTGTCACCCTTGGGTTTTCGAATACTGGCAAAGGCTCTTGCCTCCCCCATAGTGCTTTTTCTAGGCAAGGCTCAAAAGACAAACGCACCTCCATGGACAACACAAAGAAAAAAAAACTAAGGGTAATGCTGCTCAACCCCAGCAGTCTAAACCTCAAGATGCACGCACTCGAGACTCTCCTCAGTATGGAGAATATCGATATCTGTGCAGTAACAGAAACCTGGTTCAAGGCTCCCGAGAGCACCCGAAGCATCGGAGACCATCCATGTGCAACTAACAGTGGGCAAAACTGCCTTTCAGTTTGTAGCCTGCTACAGACCACCCTCCCAAACACAGGAACCTCACTCGGCTTTCCTGAGAACACTGAAGAATATGAAGGTCTCTCCAAACACCATTATACTGGGTGACTTCAACTACCCAAACATTGATTGGGAAAACTACTCAAGCCCAAACACCCTCACCCAATGGTTCCTAGAATTTATAAACTCAAATGCTATGGAACAACTGGTCACCACTCCCACAAGAGGGGAAAACATATTGGATCTGGTCATTACCAACATGGGGTCTCTATGTTCCACACCAGAGGTATACCCTTCATTGGTAAGATCAGACCATAAACAAATCTCACTGGACATCCATATTCCGTCCCCACCCCTAGCCAAGGAAACTACGGTGAAGAACTTCTCAAAAGCAAGCTTCACACTTCTCAAAACAGAGGTGGAATCCTTCAAAGCCCCCAGGCCAGTGGAAAATACGGCCCAAAATGCAGAATCCTTTACAAAAGCATTCTATGGACACCTACAGGAATGCATGGAGCATGCTATCCCAAATAAAACCAAGACTCACTCCTCCAAAGGCAGGAGACCTGTCTGGTGGACCCCGGCCATAAATAAGCTATACAACAGCTACTACATGATAGAGCAAAATCCCAAAAAGGGAAGGCATCTCTGATCAGTACTAGCAAGAAACTACGATCCCTCATAAAATCATCTAAGACCAGCTTCGAAAGAAAAATTGCACAAGACACTAAAGATGATCACAAAGCCTTCTTTAGTTATGCCAGAAACCTGGGAGGCAACTCCCAGATATGCTCTGGAGTTAGTGCAAAATGACAAAAAATACACTGAACCCACAGACATTGCCAACATCCTGGCAGAAAGGTTCAGTGCAAACTCCCCCCCCCAAAAGAGCAAATGTCTATCCCAACAGAGTGTAGCCTTCCTGTGATCACAGATGCACAGGTGAGAGCTGCCCTCTCCAAAGCAAAAAACACAGCATCAATGGGACCAGACGGTGTCCCGGGCTGCGTCTTACACGAGCTCCAAGAAGAACTAAACCCTCATATAAAGTCACTGTTCAATCTCAGCCTTACTACAGGATATGTACCCAAGGAATGGTGTACAGCAACAGTGGTCCCACTCCACAAAGGTGGTACCACAACAGACCCCAGAAACTATCGCCCTATAAGCCTGGTCTGCAAAGCTATGGAGCGTATCATCAAGGAAATCATAAACAAAGACATAGGGAACTTCCAGACACTGGATCCTACCCAATTCGGCTTTAAGGGCAGATCTTGCCTCTTGAACCTGGCCGACTTCTTTGAAACAGTTACCAAAGCCACAGATGAAGGGAAGGTAGTTCACACAGCCTACCTGTTCCTCACAAAAGCCTTCGACACAATACCCCACTCGGGCATAAATAAGCCCACTCGGGCATCATAAATAAGCTCACCAGCTTAAATATCAACCCCTATGTCACAAGATTGGTTGCAAACTGGCTCAGGGATAGAACCCACATGGTCAGAATAGCAGGTGCCATGTCAGACTCTAAACCAGTTACAAGTGGCGTCCCACAAGGCTCAGTCCTGGGACCTCTCTTGTTCAGTATATATTTCTCTGAGGTACAGGCTAACATGGGTGGACTATGGCTGACCAAGTTTGTAGATGACTGCAAACTGGGTGCCGTAAATGACTCTCCGGCTGACACAAGCATCCTCCAAAAGGGTCTCACAGAGATGGATAA
The DNA here is from genome assembly GCF_019279795.1 of Protopterus annectens. Taxonomy (NCBI): domain Eukaryota; kingdom Metazoa; phylum Chordata; order Ceratodontiformes; family Protopteridae; genus Protopterus; species Protopterus annectens. The sequence continues at coordinate 515,108,862 of NC_056748.1, read as the reverse complement.
CTGGTGCCAGAGCCATGGCCTAAAGCTAAATGCCAAAAAGTGCCTAGTCATCCCCTTTGGGAAAAACAAAGTGCCCACAAATTACCACATAGGTGGTAATCCATTAAGTACGGAAGAAATAATTAGGGACTTGGAGACCCAAGTAGATAGCAATCTCTCCTTTGACAATCACATTGTCAAAGTGGTTAGAAAGACCTTCTATATAGCCCACCTTATCATGAAAGGGTTCACATCTAGATCAAGAGAGGTCAATGTGTCCCTCTATCACTTATCAGGCCCATAATTGAATACAATGCCCCATTTGGGATATACCTTACCCGACACTTGCAGCAACTGGAAAGACCCCAAAAGTATCTCACCAAGAGGATCAAGGGGCTCAAACAGATGCCCTATGCAGTTCGGCTAAAGAAACTCCAGCTCTACTCAGTTGCGTACCGCCTACTCAGAGGCGATCTGTGTCTGACGTATAAGGCCATGTCCAACCCAGAATTAATGGACATGCTTCACCTCAGGAAATCCAAATCCCTTAGAGCTACACGCTCCAGGGACTTGAACCTCAGCACAGAAATAAATAGGACATGCTGGAGGGACAGATTCATATCCCAGAGGCTCCCCTCACTCTGGAACAAAATCCCAATCCATGTTAGGCAGAGCCCCTCACTGACCCTCTTCAAGAGAAATCTTGACGAATGGATGGGAGATCGTAAGTTTACCCCTGGGATCTTTTCTGTGTCCCTGCTTGACAGAGGTACAGTAAACTAACCTTAAAAGGGCTACCTTCTGTGACCTACTATACAGAGGCACAGTCAACTAATCTAAAAGGGTGGCGAAAGCCAAACACACTCTGGCTAGGCTTATAAATGCCCTAGGGCACATAGCCTTGTATCAACCTATGAACATATGTGGCCGTTAAAAGCCCATATCCAGGACAACAGTGCATACTCCCTTTATGCGCTTTGACCCAGGTTGCACTTAGTGAACTATTTAGCAAACCAGATGTTTGTAAATTTTTGTAAATTTTTATTTTTATTATTTTTATTTATTTTTTTTTTTGGTTAACCTGCTGCATACCCAGTGGTGTGACTCAAGATTATCCATATGGTGACCAGTAGACACTTTAGGGGCAATGGAGTAGATCAAAGGATCATAAGCCCCTGTTCCCCACATATTCAGGTAGCACCCTGGTTGGTAGTGGTGGGATTCCAACCTCTCTAGTGCCGACTATGCCTTGATCCATGACATTTTTCTGGCAGTTTGTGGGTATATTGGAATTAAACTTTGTGTTTGTGTGTGCGTGTCCTCTCAAACACAATGTAAAACCTACAGAGGCTTGGTTTTGCACAGTAGTTATTTTACTTTTTAAGGCAGTCTAGTTTAGGAAAATAGGTAGAAAATTAGCTTTCTGATAGCTGCATTAAAATGTCACTGTTACAGGTAAGGAGTGTACAGCAAAAGGAATCTAACATGAAAATATGTCAAAGGAGGAGGAGATGATTGCACTTTTGTGTGCAGCTGTAAAAGCAGCATGGAGACAGTTTAGAAGGAGTGGTGGGTGGGCAGGAGGTAGACAAAGGATACTCCATGACATCCCAGGAGAACCCCAAAGCTCAAATGGAATTTCAGAGACTGGTGTTGGAGATAAAGTGTATGACAATCACCACAGCTGAGAAAATGGAGCAGCTGGAGGCAGAAGACAAAGAAAAACATGCAAGCATGAAAATGAGATGTTCATCTTTCACCAGAGACATGCAAGTCATGAAAAGGGTAAAAGCCAAACCCTACAGACCCAGGTCAGTACAAAATATTTTTTCACAGTATAAACAGTTGGATGATTTGTGCTGCGGTAGCGTTGTCGCCTCACAGTAAGACGCTGTCCGGCTCAATTCTCAGCTAGAGGGTCTTCTGCGTGGAGACATGCGTGAATAGACATACCTCCGTTGAAGGTTGTGCATCAGGCCTGGCAGGCCGGTACGTAAAAATCAACTGCCAATCATTAGCTGAACGGAGTTCCACTGTGGCGACCCCTAACCGGGAAAAGCCGGAAGACACAACAACAACATAAACAGTGAGATGATTTTCATAGTTTCATACAGGCATCTGAAAGGGCATGTGGGAAAAGCAATATATGCAGTTTCTAAAATTAGTAATGCACACTGTTTAACTTGCCCTAAAGTAAAAAGATGTTTACCTGTAATTCAAGAAATAAGGATCCTCAAGAGTGGAATGATTTTGGGTGCAGATCTTTAAGGAGAATAATAAACGTAATACAGAATACTAAATTCATAATGCTGCAGAACGTATTCAAGAACTAAGAAGACACATGAATGGAGAAAGGAGAATTTGCCAATAGGGATGACTGCAAGTAGGGATACAGAAAATAACAAAAGGTGGCTGGAATTTACTGGAGAAAACTGGCAAAGGAAACAAGGTACTGGAAACAAATAACTAGAGGTGGAAAGATAGAGTGGGATGAAACGATCTTGACTGCAGGAGAGACTACCTTCCCTACCAGGTATTGATATCACAGTATAGGCAAACAGAAAGGTATAGGGGAGTCCTAAGAGAAACACCTGCCCTGGTAGAGATTTTAGTCAAATTTAGAACAGAAGCTGCTATTAAAAGGGTGCAATTAGTAGGACATATCAAATACTGCATGAAAACTATAAGAATAAATCAGAGAAGATTAGAAGAGACTGGAAAAACAATTTATAAGAGAACATTAGGAAGACATATATATGACTCCTGAGTATAAGACAAAGTCCAGAAGGTTTAGGATTTTTGTTTGGAAGTATTTGCATAGGTATTTTTATACCCCAAGCTAAAGGCACAAACATACAATTGGGCTTGTATTCCACAGCAGAGACTGTTAATTGAAAAGGCACAGTGGGTATATGCTCCAAATCTGTCTGTAAGAAAGCAACAAAGACCTTTATTAGTAAATATACAAACCCACCAGTAGAAAGAGCTGATCCTGACAAAACCGTGGCAAAAACAGCGAAGTATTAAAAGTTGGAGACAGAGTTCTTGTGGAAAATGATTATTCACTGTACACTATACACAAGAGAAACAGATTATTTCAGTAATCAGGATTTTTTTTAATTTAAACACCTTTATTAAATTATCACTTATAACAGGGACATATACATTTATATAAAAGTAATCAAACTGCATTAACAATTTCACATTTACAAACATTATACTTCGCATATATTGCTATGCATCATATAACCCAAGCAATATTATATAAATTATTAAATTCCTGCCCCCATTTTATTACTTTATTTAACAAGAAACATTTTTATTAAACCATCACTTCCGACATTGGCAATCATACATCTATATAAATCAAAACAAACCACACTGGCACAATCCTAGCTACCATACTGACACACTCCCATTTGAAAAAATTATACATCACTTATAATCCACCAAATCATTTTCAGTCAAACATTACATAGAAGTCCTGCCTTCTTTTAATATTCATTCCTCCCCTGTATGCATTGTTCCCACAATTCCTATTTTTCCTATGTAGTTTGTTCCTACCCTTATCTAAACATCTCCGTTCCAGTTGTTTTATCTCAGCTACTATATTCACTACTTCTAGTAGAGTTGGTTTAGCTTTTTTTGCATTTTCTACTACCTGCTTTTTTCACATCCACTATAATTAAAGACAGCAAGGCCTTACCCATGTCTAGGCAATTCCAATTCTGTATCATACCTCAGAAAAATCATCTCCCTCGTCACATCAATCTGCCCACCCAGCATCTCCAACAGTGTATCCTGCAGGGAATCCTTAAAGTCTGTCAACTCACCGCACTCCCACAAAATATATTCCCAATTACCTCTTTCTTCCCTGTCACACCACCATTTGCTATCTACAGGAGGAAAAATTCTCTGGAATCTACTTGTAGTATAACAATATCTATGCAAACATTTCCAAGCAAAAATCCTAAATCATCTAGATATTTTTGCATATTTGGGAGACATACACATATACTCCCATTGTTTCTTTGTGTACTGCTTATCCAATCTCTCTTCCCAATCCTTTATAACCTCCTCTAATTGATTCTTACAATTCTCATGCAATATTTTATATGCTCTACTAATTAATCCTTTTTTAATGGCAGCTTCTGTTCTAGATTCTGCTAAAAACTCTACCAGTGCTGGTCTTTCTTTTAGCACCCCCTATTGCTTTTTGTCTATACTCTAATATCAATACTTGATAGGGGAGGCAATCTCTAACCTGTAGTGCAAATAAATTATTGGCATCTTCCCATTCTATCATAAATATCTTGGTTCCTTTGCCAGTTTTCTCCAGTAAATTCCAGCCCCATCTTGCCTATTGTCTATATCCTTAACTCCAGTCATCCATAAGTAATCAGGGAATGCTGACAGGCAGATGCTAATAGCACCTAGCTGTCTTTAGAATATTTTTGATGCAGAACAGCTATAGAGGAAATGCAAAAGTTAGTACAACAAAAAAATGAGCCATCAAGCAGAAGGGGACTCTGCTCCTCACTCTTCAGACAATAAAGCATAGAGAAGGACTTTGCCAGCGAAATCTTTTCCACTGATCCAAAGGAAAATGCTTTAGAGGCAAAGAAAAGCACATGGGTTAACCAGAAGAATCGTTAAGTACAGTAGAACTGAAAAAGAACCTGGAGTTGATAAACAGGAAGAAGACCAACAACACAGAAATTAGTGAACAGATGTGAGATTGCAAAGCGTCCATCATTTTCATGAAATACGGCTGTATAAGAATAAGTGGAAACAGTGGACTTCTGTTGACTTTGTTAAACTTTGGAGGAAAGGAAAGGCATTTGGTGTACTTCCTGTCAATGTTTGGAAGAAGTCTGAGGGGAGGGGAAAAAGGAAGGACAAAATTAACTGTATATAAAACAATTTATTTTCTTAATAGCACTTCTATGAAACTTTTCACAAGATAAATTGCATATTTTATAGTAAACTATTTTTAATTGTTCTGGTATTTGATAAAGTTATTCACGTTAACAGATTTTTTTTTCTTTTTCCTCTTTCTTCTTTTTGGCATTAAGAAATGTAGATATTATATTGTAAAAGGAGAAGAAAAAGCATATTTAAATTAATAGCTTGTAATCTTGGGTTGCTGAGGTATGGAAAGGGGTGTAAAAGTACACATAATATAAATGTAGAATTGAATATGTTTTCTCTTACTTTTACATAGGTGCATATCTGGAAAGAATTATCATGGAGATGATCAATAGAAATATAGCAAACCTCCAGACACTAGACCCAACCCAGTTTGATTTCGTCAAGGGCAGATCATGCCTACTCAACCTGGTGGACTTCTTCGAGAAGGTCACCAAAGCAATGGATGAGGCATAGTCATTCACGCTGCCTACCCTGACCTGGCCAAGGAATTTGACACAATACGTCACTTGGGTATTGCTGACAAACTTAATCTCTTAAGTACAAACCCGTATGTCACCCGGTGGACAGCCAACTGGCTCACAGACTGGAGGACCCAAGAAGTTAGAATTGGGGTGTCCACCTCTACAAAGAGGCCAGTCACAAGTGGAGTCTCTCAGGGATCAGTCCTTGGGGCTGCTCCTTTTTTGGCATTTACTTCTCAGAAGTCAAGACCAATGTCAGTGGTCTCTGGCTGACTAAATTTGTAGACGAGTACAAATTAGGAGCTGTCTCTGAATCTCACACTGACCTAAACAACTGGTGTCAGAGCAACAAACTAAAACTAAATGACAAGAAATGTATAATAGTATCCTTTGGAAACTCATCCATCCCTGGTAACTATCACATTGACAACATACCCCTTAGAGCCAACCCAGTAGTCAGGGACTTAGGGACACACACAGATAGTAATCTATCCTTTGAACATCATTTGTCTACAGTGGTAAGGATATAATTCTATGTTGTGTAACTTATAAACAAAAGTATGGCATCTAAGTCTAAGGAAGTCATTGTTCCACTGTATTCGGCATTCATCAGACCTATCATTGAGTACAATGCCCACACTGGTATGTACCTAACCAGGCATATCCAACAAGTGGGATGTCCACAGAGGTTCCTCACTAAAAGAATACAGGGCGTAAATAATATGTCCTATGCAGACTGCCTCAAGGCCCTATCCTTGTATTCTGTCTCCTACAGGCTTTGGAGGGGAGAGCTATGTCTGGCATATAGGGCATTGTCAGACCCCCACTCTGATGGACCTCCTGCATAGCCACAAAACAAACAGCACCAGAATTACCCACTCTAAGGTCTTAAACCTTGCCTGTGGTATAAACTGGCCCTGCTGGAGAGATAGGTATGTATCCCAGAGATAACCCCATCTACAGAGCAGGCTCCCCTTCCATGTGAAGCAGAGTTCCTCCCTAACCCAATCCAAGTGCAACTTGGACAACTGGATGGAAAACCGGAAATTCATCCCTGGTTTGACACCTATGTCTCTAATGAAAAGAGGTAACCTATAAATGGTTCATCTCCCAGGTCCACACTTACACTTATCAAGGGTGTCAGAACTTTATTTTATTTTTATTTGCTTTTATTGACCGGGAAAGTCCACTGAGCTGAAATGAACCCATTTCAAGTGGAGGCCCAGGGAGAAAAGCTTCATAACAGAATACAAGGTAACAGAAATATATTAAACAAGAGTATCTGAAATAACAGCCAAGTTACAAAAAAGTGTATAAACAGGAGAGTTATTTGGAACATTGTACAAGTTTAATGGCTATTAGTTAAGGTGTAAACACTGATTCATGGCAGGGTATCAATATATAAAGAGTTTACAGACCATACAGATAGCCGTACACATATACAATAATATAATGCATTTTAAACAGAGGGACTATTCAGAGTACCTTAAATAAGATGCATAAATAGAGTAGGTAACTACAGTAATACTGTATGCCAACTGAGGCAAAAATGTGGTATAGATAGATTTCCAAAGGTGACATATTAAGACAGGAGAAAGATGAGTGATGGGTTTGAGGGGATCAAACAGGAAATCAGGTTATTGAGGATTGGGAGATCGTACCTAGGCAGAGCCACTGAGAAGAGAGATATTGATGTAAAGACTTTTTGAATAAAGGGGCGCTATTTATGGTCTGGAGATAATGGAAGAGTGGTTCCACAGTTTGGCTACAGTGAAAGAGTAGAGATACTGACCTGCAGGGAGTTTTGGTCTATTAACTTGCATGAGAGATTGATTTTCAGATCTGAGATGCTGGCTTGTCAGACATTTAGGATGCATGACTAGGCTTAAAAAGGCCCTTGTAGTCTTTAGCCTAGTAAACACCTATGAACCTATGATTAAGACCTTTGGCTTAATCTAATTACAAATGTTAAGTGGAAGAAGTAACTATGAGAACAAAAACTGTAATGAAAACTTTTCCTTTAGCAATAAATGTTTCAGCTTGTCTATCAGGCTGCAACAGAGAACATTTTCCTTTTTTTCTCCAACTTTAACATAGAGGCAAGCTGGTAACAGGGCAGTAAAAGACAGAACACTGGTTTCTTAAGGCTAAGAGTTAATGATTTCTGAAAGTATGCAAGTTGTTTTAACATGGGGGGATAAAAAACAGACAGGCAATAAAGTGTCTTAGTATGGATAACTTCAATTTCAAGTTAATTAGGGCTTGTGTTAGCAAATGTTGATTTGGCACAAATGTTCCTATTGCGAGGGTTACCCTCCATTATTTGAAGATGTACATAGTTACATGTGCTTGCATTAAGTTAACAGATTCTGGAGTTGATTTAATTTTTGTGTGTGTGTGTGTGTGAAAAGTGTTTTCATTAAAACAAAAAGTCTTGTAAAATGTGGTACAGGTTCCAATGTTGATAAGGATTAACCTGCTAAACATTAATGGATGCATGTATAACAAAAGCTGGAAACAGACACTTAAAAAAGCTTCCATATATAACAGGTGAGAATAATGATGTCTTACCATAACGGTAACACCTTCCATATTACCTTGGAATGTGAATGGTTTCACAGGTACAGACTAAAAGCAAATGACATCTAATTATATTTAGAAATGCACACTGCAAACAGCAATGCTACATAAGACACATTTGGAAAGAACTGAGCATTTGAAATTGATAACGTATTTCATGAAGGATTTTCTGCAGAACATCAGGGACAAAGGAAAGGAAGAATATTTACATTAATTACTAGAGGAGGTCCAGTAGTGACAGAAGAGGAAAAATATAATAGCAATTTTGTAGTGGTAAGGGGCTACTGGCAAGGGATGAGGATTACACTGGCATGTATTTACATTCCACCTAAAATTGCTATTTTGGAGCTTAAAAAATTTGGGAGAAATAATCAGTTTTTGGCAGAGAATATTACTTCTAGTTGGGGGTCGTAATTTGACTTGCAACAATGAGGATGTATCTGGAAGGGCCGAGAAGGGAAAATATATATATATAACAAAATAGGATACATTACTGAAAAACTGTATGAAAATATTTGGTATAAAACATGTGAATTCAGTAGTAGGAACTCAAAGAATTTACTTATTATCCCCCAAGGTACACTGGGCTAAACTTGACAGAAATTATTTTTCACAGGTACGTGTTCATTTAATTGAGAACTTTCATACACTTCCACTATTTCAGATCATCCATCAACAGTTAAGATAAAAATGCATGATAATGAAGTAAAGATGAGACACTGGCACTTCCTTACCTATCTGTTGAGAGAAATTTAAGGAATGTGTAGTGGGAAGACAGAAATTTCTTCAGAAGTTATAGCTAGTGAGTAGGATAAAATGAAAGTAGAGTTTAAGAATAAGGTAGAAATAAAAGAAAAAGAAATATGGTTATGAAGTAATTTGAATTATTTAGAAGAGCTGACAAAGACAATTTTGTAGAATAAGGAGAATCTCAAAGAACAGGAAGAGGTAGAACTGCAGAGTGCTAAAGATAAAATAATGGAGTACCTGGATAATATGCATAAGTCTGAAAAAATTGCTGTTAAACTGTTTATTTATGATAAATCAAGAGCACAAACAATTTCGGCACAATAACTTGGGCAACAAAAAGTACACAGGGTTGTTGCAAAACTTAGAGAGCCTATCAACAGGGAAAATAACCAGATATTCTATACAGGTATTAGAGATATTTTGGAAATTTTATGAAAATATGTATAAAGCAAAGAAGTGGGAAAATGAAGTAAGAGCAAAAAATAAATATTTATGTAATACTTAAATATACCAAGGTTAGAGGTAGATGAGGCATATAAATGTATGATTGCTTTTGTCATAAGTGATGGTTTAATAAAGATGTTTCTTACTGAAAAAAGGGGGCAGAAGTGAATCATTTATGTAATGTTGTTTAGGTTATATGCTATATAGCAATATATGTGAAGTATAATGTTTGTTGATGTTGCTTTGTTAATACAGTTTGATTACTTTTGTATAAATGTAAAACTGCCTATGTCAACAAGTGATAGATAATTCAATACAGGTGCGTTTAACAAAAAAAAAAAAAAAACTAAAAGTTGAGATATGAGGAGACGAGGTAAAAATGGTGATGTATAACTAATCTGTAGGAACTCCAGAAATATTTGTTATTCCGATGGAAGTTTGTTAGCTAGGAAGAAAAAATTAATGAAGACCTGGAAGGTTTTGTTTAACAGTATTTTAAAGGGGGGAAGGCACCAACATCATGGAAAAAGCTGTGGTGGTTTATAATACCTAAAGACAGTAAGACATCTGATCCAGTTTCATACAGCCCGATTTCAATTTTAAACCATGATTATAAAGTGCTTATGTCTATAAAGGCTAAAAGAATAGCAAAGGTGTTGCCAAAACTGATAAATATCTGGTTTTGTGGAGGAGAGGCAAAATTTGACAACATAATAGAACAATGATGATGCACATAGAAGCAGAATGCGAGAAAATACTGCTGCTGCTGCTGTGTCTTATTGCAGAGAAAGCATTCGACAGAGTAAGCTGAGATCTTATAAGTAGAGCAATAGAATCCTTTGCATTTCTTTTTACAACAAGAACATTAATTAGAAGGATATATGAGGGGATCAAAGGCTAAAATCAAAGTGGGGGGATTCTTCTCTGATAAGCTTTGTTTGAGCAGAGGAAGCAGGCAGAGGTGTCCTCTTTCCCCTTTGTTATTTGTGTTACATTTAGAACTAATAGCAAAGAAAATAAGGGAATCAGAAATTCAAACATACAATTGGTATGGTATTCAAGAAAAGCTTGATGGCTTTATTTGTAGATGATGGAACCAGAAAAGGACCTCTCACAGTATTGCTAGATATTTTGAGACCTTTCCAAGTTTTTTTCAGGATATAAAATTAATGAAGACAAAACAAAGGCTATACCTATAAACTATGTACCTACACATGAATTGGTTCAACAATAAACACATTTATGAAGCTATGATAAAATGAAGTACTTTTCAGTATGGATTAAAAAGGATTCAGTTATGGCAGTTGGGAATATGGGTGAAGAAACTACAAAAAAGATAATACAAAAGCTGAGAAACTGGAAGCTCTAGCCTAAGGAGATAGATAGCAAGATACAAGCAGTAAAAATGTTTTGGTCCCTTTATTTTATACACAGATCAGGCATATTTTATCAACCAAAAGATACACTGTAGATGGTAATTAATAAAGAGTTAAAGGATTTTGTCAGAGGGGAAGAGGGCAACAGTCAAGTGGGATAAACTGATCCTCTCAATAGAACTAGGAGGTTTAGGATTACTTGATTTGAAGGGTTATTTTTAGAGCTATACAGTCAAGGCTCTTATACATAACACAAGCAGAAAGTTGCAATTCAAACTGGAAAGGGAAGACTATGATGAAACGGGGGGGGGGGGGGTAATTCAAGAAATAAGGAAAAATTGGATTTTGGATGCAGATCCTTAAGGAGTAGAACAACATAAAGAATATTATATCCATAAAGTAGAAGAAAGTATACCAAGAACTAAGTCAACAAGGGAATGGAGAAAAGAGATTCTGCTGATGGGGATGACTGCAATCATGGGAAGAGAGGATAGACAAGAGTTGGCTAGAATTTACTGGAGGAAGATGACAAATAAACCAAGCTATTGGGAACAAGCAGACAAAGAAAAGAAACAGAACTGGAAGAGGCCAAGATGATGACTGAACTGCAGGCTAGTGATTGCCTTCCCTTTCAGGGATCCATGTTAGAGAATAGAAGAGAGTTCCTTAAAAAGGTGATAATTAGTAGTACATATAAAATGCTTCACTAACTATAGGAATCAATCAGAAGGGGTCAGAAAAGATTGGAAGAGAGATTAGATATGCAATTCACAAAGAAACCATGGGAGGACATATGCATGGCTCCCAAATAAGCAACATCTAGAAGATTTAGGATTTTTGCCTGGAAGTGTTTGCATAGATACTTTTCTACCCCAAGCAGACTCCAAAGAAATTTTCCTCAGGTAAATGGCAAACATGGTAGGTGTGATTGGGAAGAACGAGTTAACTGGGAACATATGTTCTTAGTGTGTAATGGGTTTGGCAGACTTTAAAAATTCCCTACAGAGTATTCTGTCAGGAATACTGAGTGAGCAAATGAGTGTAACTAAGAAATTATTTTTTGAGCAGGGATACAGGATCTGAGTTGCGTAGACATATTAAAGCCTTGTCAAGTTTAATTCTGATGGCTGCTAAGAAAACAATTACTAGAAAATGGAAATCAAATTTAAACCAACTATACTTGAAGTAGTGAATACTGAACTTTAGAAAAGTGTAGTAGTAAATTACATAGACAAAAATGGAAATTGTAGTAACAATACATGCAGAGAAACATTTTGGAGGAATGAGTTTTAAGAAAAAGCAGGAATTGATTAATTTATATAATGTTGCTTAGATTTTATGATATATAACAATACATGTGATGTATAATGTGTGTAAATATGAACTTGTTAATACTGTTTGATTATTTTTTTATATAAATGCAAGTTTGACTATGTCACAAGTAATAATTTAATAAAGGTGTTTAAAAAAATGTTTTAAATTCCTACAGAGTACTCTGTTAGAAATACTGTGGGAGCAAATGGTTGTAACTAAAGAAATTATTCTTTTAAGCTGAGACACTACGTCTGAACTGCCTAGACACAGCAAAGCTTTATTAAGTTTAATTCTGTTGGTTGCCAGAAAAGCAATTCTAAGAAACTATTTTAAAAGAGATTAAAGAACTGGAAGAGGGATCTTGAAAAAAATGGAAGGGGAAAATTACATAAAAATAAATGGAATTTGTAGGAACAACACGAAGAAAAATGCTTGGAAGAAGTGATGCTTGAGAGAAGGTATTGAGTAATTTATGCAACACTGGACTGAAAGGCATTTGTTAAAAAAAAAAGACAACTTGTGAAGCATAATGTGTGCAAATGGAAAAATGTTAATATGGTTTGTTTTCTTTTCTATCAATGTGTGGGTGCCTATTAAGTGATATTTTAATAAAGGTGTTTAGAAATGTTTACTTGCATGTTTTAAGTTTACTCCTGAACTTTACAGAAATAAATTTAGAGAGCATGGGGAAAAGGCTCATGTCTGAAAATAGTGCGGAAATCACCGCCTAATTTTATTGATGGGGGAGTGGATGTAAGGCCACCACATCTGAAGTGTCTATAAAGCTTTTAGTGAGGGAATAAACCCACAATAACCTTCCTAAGGACATAAGGATTTGGTTGGCAGACTAGAAGTGTAATACTACAGAGGAGATGGGGAGAAAGAGGGGCCTCTATCTTACTAGCATATTGCAACTGCATATGAGGGGTACAAAGTACTGCACGTGGTTATGAGGGAACCCATGGGAGTGTACTAAGCCATTATAACAGGTTCCACAGGAAAAAGAAGAACCCTATATGCCCAGACATTTTTGGGGGTATATGTCAAGATGACACCAAAAGCAGCATGTATTTAGTGTCTACTTACACAGGGTGTGGTACAAAGATCTCAGGAACCAGCAAGAAGGGTGAGCACTACAACAGGGGTGGAATGTATGAAGATAACAGCTGTGCCTATCACCAAAGTCTGTATCCTATACTGCTGGAAGTGAAAGCGGTCATTGCCAAGAGGGTGTGATCTCAAATTTAATCATAGTTAAGCCTGCACTAGCCAAAAAAGAGCAACACTTGCCAAGCAGTTTACTCCAGTCAGGGCATTTATAAGAACCATTACAGGTACCTTTCACCAGACTTTACCAGAATTGGGAATGGGAGCTAGTAAGCAAGCAAGTGGTAGTGTTAAAGGATATCTCTGCTGCTGCCCAAATAAGGAAAGCATTTGATAATGCAGTATCCTTGGATGCATGGAGCCACACATGGAGGCATACCACTCAACTCACAGACAATGAAAACACATATGAGTACCCGTGATAAATAGGTACAACCAGCCTAAAAATCTGGATATCTCATTAGCATAAAATTTGAATACCAAATAGCACATGACTCTTCCCACTTCCAGTAGGAGTAAAGAATACCACTAAGAAACACGTTTAAAAAACAAAGTGACAAAAAATATGGAAAAATACAAACACATTACCAAAGAGTCAGTGTAAAATATGTATACTTTCATAAACTGTCTTTCAAACTTTTACAAGATAAGGTAATTTATTTTTGCTTTTGAAAAAAGGAGATGTAACATGTGTGCACATTCCTTTAAAATATTGATGCCACTATTATGCTAATAATGTAGTGTTGTTTTCTATGTACTAGACAGCTTAAAAAAAAGACATGATGAGGGGGAGTTCAGAAAATTGTGTGAAGAGGTAAATTAAGCCCGATAATACAGACATACCACCAAAAATAGGTACATCACTTGCAGGGGTAAATCAGGCCTGAAAATGGGTATGTTCCTCCAAAACAGGGAGAGCTGAGAGGTCTACATTTAGACCAACACATAAGGACAGTAACTGAGGGAGACTGAGCCAGAACTCACACCTCCACACTGGGCTGGTAACGTGGCCACTTCCAAGGGAGGGCAGGTCAGCAGCAGTGAACTGCAATGTAAGCCACAACAGTGGGAAAGGTGCTGAGCCTCCTTTGGATAGAATTGCTTCACTGGGAGTGGAAGGCAGTAGCAGTCATACAGAATTCAAGACACCAATGGCAGAAAGTACAACTCTTCTTTTGGAAGGGGAGCTGGTGAAGGTTACTAAGAAGCAGGCTCAGCTTTCAGACCCTACTTTTCAGGATTTGCAGAGCTAGAGTTTCTGATACACAAGGGCAAAGGGAGGCAAAGGGAGTCCATATAATGAGACAGATTTGTAGGACAGGGAATGTACCACTACAGGAAGGGTAAATAGAGAAGTAATACAAAAGTTGGTAGCACAAGGGCCTGCTAGGACACGCCCTATCCACAGCCCAAGCTATTCTTTTTGCAAGCTATACAGACAAAATGTAGTAGAAAACAGCTTATGCAGGATGTTTACTGGTGAGGGATTGCCTATAAGCTGTGCCAAAAGATTGGCAAGGCCAAAAACAAAACCACTTCAAAGGGCAGCTATGCATATTGCAGGACAGCTTATTCCCCAGGTTTGCCAAGTTAAGAAATACACCCTAGAAGTAGCAGATTATGAGACTAGACAGCCAAAGGCAGTGGCTCTGTCTTCCACTGAAACACAGAATGTGGCAGCTGCTTTCTCAGACATTTTCAGTAAGTAGATTTTCCTACAGAAATCTGACAGATAGAAATGCCAACATCTTATGTCAGTCTTGCAGATGTGTCTCTAGAAATGCTGTGGGGTAAAGCATTTTAAGACTGTTCTTGACCATTCACAGACCAATAATCTGGAGGACAGGTTAAACTCAACAAGGAAAACCATGTTGAGGACATTTTCAGAGGGAGTGGGCCAAGCACCTGCCACACCTCCTTTCTGCATACAGGCAGATGCCCAGGAGTCAAAAGGTTTTTCACGCTCTGAGCTGCTGTATGGTCACAGGGTGAGGGACACCTGGATTTAACTTGTGAAGATTGGCAAGGTGACCGCAAGTTCCACAAGGAATTGTCTATTGCAGAGTATGCCCTAAACTACATGACTAAGCTCAGGGAGCTAATGTGGATTGCCCAGCAGCACCTGATACAGAAAAAACAATGGCATTAACTGGCAAGACAAGACCGCCACAGACTATTGTGTTGAGCAGCAGCTGATGGTTTGCTTAAGTCATGTTAGACAATCAAGAGGCAGCCTGGGAGGGTCTTTTGCCATTGTTAACAAAGTGACGTTAACTATATGGTAGAGTTGCCAAATACGAGTCTGAGGCAAACAACATGATAAAAGCTCTATTATGACAGAGAGACCATGATACTCGGTATCTGCTGTGGAAGTCGGGATGAACCAGATGGAGATTTGGTGCTAGATCTCCTGGGTGAGGCTTAGTCTGACACCTTAATGGATAAGGTAGCCCTTATAACCTTGTGATAATTTTTTGAATGCAAAAAAAGGATGAAAGCAAAATAAATGTATGAACTGTTTAATTAAAATGTAAAGTATTACTTGTATACAATTAAGTCACATAACAGTTTGGAGACAGAAAAAAAGGGACTACAAAAATGCAATTGCAAGACTCTTCAAGGGAAGCAGTCATTAGCATTTGTTCTGGAGAAAGAGTTCCACCGAGTGTGTGTGTGTGTGTGTGTGTGTGTGTGTGTGTGTGTGTGTGTGTGTGTGTGTGTGTAGATCTTGGTGACCATTTCTATGAAGGCTTGCAGTTTGAATTCTGCTTGTATAACATTTCATTAACTTAGAATAAATAGGTCCACTTTTCAGTAAAATATGCCTGTAGCATTTTAGCTGCAGATCAGACTACTTGCTTTACATTTAGAGCTACTGGCAAGAAAACAAGGGATATAATTGGTATGGTAATCAAGAAAAGTTGGCTTTATTTGCAAATGGTATTATTTTGTACTTGATAAATACAGAAAAGGACATGTCAGTGTTTTGGAATACTTTGAAACAGTTTCAAATCTTTTCGGGATATAAAATTAATGATGATAAAACAAAGGCTATAGCCATAAATTATGTACCCAGTCATGACTTCTTTCAGCAATACCCATATTCAAGGGTCATGATAAGAGGACAATAGAGGTATGACTGCCGAATCCTACACAAATGCACTTTATAAGCACTTACACGAGTGCATGGATCATGCTTATCCCTAACAGAACCAAGATGTTATCCTCCAAAAAAAGGAAGCCAATCTGGTGGTCCTCTGCCATAAACAAACTCTACAACAGAAGAAAGAAACTGTTGCAAAAAAAAGAGTAAAATCCCATGACTGGAGGAACTCCCTGGTCAACCTCAGTAAGAAGCTGAGATCCCTCATAAAATCCTCCAAAGCTAGTTACGAAAACAAAATTGCCGCTGACTCTAAAGACAACCACAAAGCATTCTATAGCTATGTCAAGAATCTAAATGGGAACACTCAGATCTGCTCTGAGTTACAGCATAATGGCACTAAATATACAGAACCAACTGATATTGCCAACATCCTAGCAGATAGGTTCAGTGCTAACTTCACCCCCCTCTCACCCCCTAGAGGGCCCATCTCTATACAGGAAGAATGCAAAGTTCCTATAATCACGGCTGCACAGGTAAAAAACACACTCTTCAAAGCCAAGAACACAGCATCCATGGGACCGGACAATATCTCAGGCTGCGTTCTACACGAACTACAGAATGAACTGGCACCCTACCTAAGCACCATGTTCAATCATAGCCTCACCTCAGGCTTTGTACCCACTGAATGGCGCACCGCGACAGTTATCCCACTCCACAAAGGGGGAGCCACGATGGACCCCGGGAACTACCGCCCCATTAGCCTGACTAGCCTGGTCTGCAAAGCCATGGAACGTATCATCATGGAACTCATAAACAAAGACATTGGTAATCTCCATACTCTGGACCCTACTCAGTTTGGATTTGTAAAAGGCAGATCATGACTCCTAAACCTGATTGACGTATTTGAAGCAGTCACCAAAGCCATAGATGAGGGTAAAATGGTTCACACAGCTTATCTATATCTCGCCAAGGCTTTCAACACCATCCCCCACTCTGGAATTATAGATAAGCTCACTAAACTAGGTATAAATCCCTATGTCACAAGATGGGTTGCCAACTGGCTCACGGACAGAACCCACACTGTGAAAGTAGCGGATTCCAAATCCGACATCAGACCAGTGACAAGTGGAGTACCACAGGGTTCAGTCCTGGGTCCTCTCCTGTTTGGTATCTACTTCTCTGAAGTGCAGGCCAACACAGAAGGTCTATGGCTAACAAAGTTTGCAGATGACTGCAAACTTGGAGCCATAATCGAAACTCCTAACGATGTGGACAAACTACAAAAGGGCCTCACTGAGACAGATACCTGGTGTCAAAGCCATTGCCTGAAGCTCAATGCCAAAAAGTGTATTGTCATCCCCTTTGGTAAAAACTCTGTACCCATGAACTACCACATAGCTGGTAGTCTACTTAATGCCGAAAATGTGATGAGACCTTGGGACACAGGTGGACAGTAGTCTCTCCTTTGATAATCACATCGCCACAGTGGTCAGGAAATCCTTCTACGTGGCTGATCTCATCACAAAAGGATTCTCATCCAGAAAAAAAGAGGTCATTATTCCCCTCTATTCATCACTCATTAGACCCATTATAGAGTACAACGCCCCTTTTGGTATGTACCTCACAAGACATCTACAACAACTGGAAATACCACAGAAATACCTCACAAAGAGGATTACTGGCCTCAAACAGATGCCCTATGCAGACTGTCTCAAAAAGCTACAGCTTTACTCCATCGCATATCGCCTACTCAGGGGCGATCTCTGCCTAACATACAAAGCTATGTCAAACCCAGAGCTGTTGGACATGCTCCACTTAAAGAAATCCCAATTCCTCCGAGCTACACGCTCTAGGGACCTTAACCTTGTCACCACAATAAACAGAATATGCTGGAGGGATAGATTCCTGTCCCAGAAACTTCCCATACTCTGGAACAGACTACCTATGTCAAACAGAGCTCCTCATTAGCACTCTTCAAGAAAATTCTTGATTGGATGGGAAATGGGAAATTCACTTCTGTGGCTCTACTCGACAGGGGCACAGGAAAATAATTTTCTTGGGTGGCGAAAGCCAGGGTACATTTTTTGGCTAGGCTTGTATGGGCCCTAGGGGCAAATAGCCTAGTACCTACCTATGAATCTATGAAGTATTAAGAAGTGTGGATTAAAAAGGCTTTTTTTATTGCAGTTCAATGACATGGGTGAAGAAACTAAGCAAAAAATAAATAAATAAATAAATAAATAAATATATATATATATATATATATATATATATATATATAAACTGAGAAACTGCAAGCTCTTGTTTATAGATATGGATATAAACAGTAAGATACAAACAGTGAACTTGTTTTAGTCCCTTTATTTCTATATACAGACATGGCCTATTTTTATCAACCAGAGGAGAAGTTGCAGATCATAATAAAGAGATGAAGGAATTTATCTGGGAGGGAAAGAGAAAAAGAGTCAAGTAGGATAAGATGATCCTCCCAATAGAACATGATCGTTTAGGATTACCTGAGTTGAAGAGAGATTTTGGAGCTACACAGTCAAGTCTCGCATACATAACACATGCAAACAGTTTAATTCAAAGTGGAAAGGAATGATGATAGTGAAGATGGAGGGGGTTCAAGAAATAAGAAGAGAGTGGGATTTTGGATGAAGATCCTTAAGGAGAAAAACAACCATGATACAGCATATTATATTCATAAAGAAGCAGAAAGTATTCTAAGACCTGGCCAACAGAAAGACTGCAAGTAGGGATACAGAAAATAAGCAAGATGGAGCTGTAATTTACTAGAGAAAACTAACAAAGGAACCAAGGTATTGGAAACAAATAACTAGAGGAGTTGAGATAAAAGACTGGGATGAGGCAACAAAGAAGTCTGAACTGCAGGTTAGAGATTGCCTTCCCTATCTGGGATTGATATCAGAGTAGAGACAAAGAGAAAGTGGAGTGCCAAATGAGAAGCCTGCTCTGGGAGAGTTTTCAAATCTAGAACATAAGCTGCTGTTAAAAAAGGGAAAAGTAGTACGGCATATAAAGGATTACATGATAACTATAAGCACCAAACAGATGAGGTTAGAAACCAATGGGAGAGAAACTGGAAAAGCAATTTACAAAGGAACAATGGGAGGATAAGTCCAAGCAAACAAAAAAGAGCAACCAGCAAAACCTTTGTTAAAAAGACAAAAAATAGCTGGCCAGGCAGAGATGCAAGAACAAGCCAAAACTTTAATAAAACTTTCTACAAACTGATTAAAATAAATAAAATAAACAGGATAAGCACTTTCATACATACATGTACTTCAGATCTTCTGAAGTAGTACCTGTGTGTATGAAAGTGCTTATCCTGTTTATTTTCTTTATTTTAATCAGTTTGTAGAAAGTTTTATTAAAGTTTTGGCTTGTTCTTACATCTCTGCCTGGCCAGCTATTTTTTTTGTCTTTTTAGCAATGGGAGGATATATGTATGGCTCCAAAGTATGCAACAAAGTCAGGAATGTTTAGGATTTTTAAGTGTCTGCACAAGTATTTTTATCCCCCAAGCAGACTTCAAAGAACTTTTCCTTAGATATAAAGCAAATGTTGGAGGTATGACTGTGAAGGAAGCAATAACTAGGATCATGTTTTTTGGGGAATGTAATGAGTTGACAGACTTCAAAAATTCCCTCCAGAGTGCCCTGGTAGAAATATTGGAGGAGTAAACAGTTGTAATTAAGTACATGATTCTTTTGAGCTGGGATACAGAATTTGGACTGCCTAAATATAGCAATGCCTTGTTAAGTTTAATTCTGTTGGCTGCCAAAAAGCAATTACTAGAAAATGGAACTCAAAATCTAAACAGACTGTATCTGAAGTACTGAACAGTATACAATTGATAAAATAAGTCAAACAGGGATCTTCAGAAAAGGGAAAGAACAAATTACAAAAATAAATAAATGGGATTTATGGAAACAGTACATGCAGGAATAATGTTCAGGACAATGAAAGAGGTTGAATGGAAGGCAAGAAAGAACAATTTATGTAATGGACTGAAAGACATTTACTATAAAGAAAACAACATGTATAAATGTAAAAAAAAAATACTATGGTGTACACCCATGTCAAAGTGATAACGTATTTAAAATTATGTTTTTTTCCACTTTGATGAAAAAAAGCACAATAACTACATACTTTGAACAAGCGCTACAGTGTTCACATCAAAGAGAAGTGTTTATCTTCTATTAATGGAAGAAAGTGTAATGCAGCTTGGAAGCCAGGTATACCATGATTAACCATATAGGCTTGCTAGCAATATCAATCCAGGATTATATCTCAAAAACAATTTGACATTTTCTATTAATTTCACTGGAAAAATCTGGACAGTCAGCTACAAACTGTACTTAAGTAGTATTTTTTAGTTGCAGTGGTAATGGAACAGTTGCATACTGAGCTCGTGTCAATTCACAGTTTCAAGTAATGTCAGTTTCTTTTTTTTTTCAAACTTTGAAAAAAGAACATCACTTTTAGAGACAAACGTATAGTAGGTCTAGCTCTTACATTATAAAAGCAAAGTATATTATGTATTACTGACTCACTCCCATCAAAAAATGAAAATGTGTAAATTTATTGTGAACAGAAACTCGTATTCAATAAGGAATCTGAGAAATAATAATACAAGTGTAAGAAATCTAAAGTGAAAAAAATGGGTTGTGTCTTCATCACTGTGTTTTGAAATGCACTAGTTTCAGCTCTTTTTACAAAACATACTGTCCCAGAAAAATGTGGTCCTTGATACACACACACACACACACACACACACACAAGAGCACATGCACATACAGACACGCAGCAGTGGTCACTTTCACATACAGTCTGCCTCCCACTGCTGCTGAAAGACAGCCATGACACTGACAAAAATGAATGACCACTGTAAAATTTTTCAACTTACTGCTGTCCGACATGTACAATCACCAGATGAGCAACATCAATGATCATGTAACAGTTATGCAAATCCTGTGTTCACACACAAGTCTAATGCCTCTCGCTCAAATACAGCACTTTTTTATCTGTACTTTACAAAGTTGTTTTTGTGTTTAAAATACCTGTTTAACTGTTGTAGGCTACACACTCAAGTATGATAGCCATTTCTGTGCATTTAAAGTGTTTTTTGGTTGTATTTGCTTTAATTTCTGAAAAAAACAAAAAATATACTTAAAAGGCAGAAAAACACCCACTAGGGCTGATACCAATAATGCAGAACCACCGCACGGCACAATCCACCTTCAATGCAGTATCGTTGTAAAAACCACGAAACACTCCTTGGATATACAAGCAGTTTGGAATTTATTTAGACAAACAAAAACGACTAAGCGCTTTCGCCAGCAATCTGGCTTCTTCAAAATATACTTGTTTTCCCGCCTTTCTAAGCTAGTATAGTCCAGTTTTTAGGTTAGTGCTGAATTCAGGGCTGTGTTTCAAGTTTCTGTGTTTGCCCATACTTTACTTGGATAGAAGGAAGTTTCTCTGCTCACCTGTGAGAGAGGGGAGAGCTTTGAGCAGCCTGTCTCTGGAGGAGTGGTTTCAGCCCAGAAATTAATAGTTTATTGGCCATTTTGGGCCAATTTCTATCTCTTTCATTTCCCTGCTATAAAACCCACATTTGCTTGGTTTTTGTGTGCAGGGCAGCGCTGGTTTGCTAGGGTATAAGTATTCCTGGCTCCACAAAGTCTACTCTTTAATTTTTCCCTTGGAACTAGACAAACTTTCAACTTAAGCACTCAAACCTTTCACTTCTCAGCCCAGCACTTGCTCAAAACTCATAGCAAGCACTAATAAACCTTAGCAATAGATCCCCCCTATACTGTAAAGAAGGACAAGGCTCTCTATTCGACCTTAGCAGCCAATCAGTAAAATAGTTCACTGTACGCATCCAGGCATGTCCAAAGGGTAGTTTCAAGTGCACTCTCCGGTCCAACTGGTGAATCTGGGCATTTTGAGGTAATGTTACAACTGCCTCATGTACACAGACAACCCTCTCCTCCTACCACCAAACACTAACACATGCGAGAGATGCAATTCTACAGCCAAACTGGAGGCTAAGCTCTCTCAACCCAAGACTGGACCAGACAGTCAAGAGGAGAAGAGAATTACTTGCATCACACCACCAGTCTCACATAGACCTATGAAACCAGCAACAGCAAAAAACTCACATAAATACATGAAAACATACTCGGAGGCTCTAAATAAAAATCTGCAAAAGCAACAGAGACCTCCAAAGCAGACACCCAAGAACCTCCACCCCCCCCCCCAACACAAACCATGAAACACATACTTCACAAAACCAGTATGCCATGCAATCACAGTCCTTAAGGCAACATAACATACCAACACACTAATAATAGGTGACTCTATAGTCAGGCACACTGACGTCCCACTCACCAAGCTGAACAAGGAGAAGGTTACTGTTAGCTGCCTGTCAGGTGCTAGGATCCGCCACATAACACAAGCAATCAGGTCACTCCAGAACAAGTACAAATAAGACTCTGTCATTGTCCACGTTGGTGTGAATGACCTGAGCAGTACCTCCCTGGACTACATGAACAGAGACATGGAAGAGCTCTCTGATCACGTAGCCCAGCCCGGTATGACCCTGACCCCGAGTAGCATCCTGCCATCACCAAGAATGATACCACGGTATAAAGAAAAAAATGATCAATTTCAACAATTGGCTAAGCTTCTGGTGTCATTCAAAGGGGATCCAGTGTCTGTCAGCCTTGGATGACATACTCGACAAGCCACACTGCTTCACTGGAGACGGCTTGCACCTGTCACCCTTAGGCTTTCGAATACTGGCCAAGGCCCTTGCCACCCCCATAGTGCCTTTTTTAGGCAAGGTTCAAAAGACAAACCCACCACCGTAAACAGCACAAAACAAAAAACTGAGGGTAATGCTACTCAAAGCCAGAAGTCTAAACCTCAAAATGCACGCACTTGAGCACTCCTCAGTATGGAGAAAATAGATACATGTGCAGCAACAGAAACCTGGTTTAAGCCTCCAGAGAGCACCCCAGGACTACCAGGCTACAACTCATACCATACATTTCGGCCACAAAAGCCGGACTGAAATACATAAAATGAAACAAAGGTCCTACCAAACACCCTGATATTGGGTGATTTCAATTACCCAAACATTAACTGGGAGAACTACTCAAGTATTAACTCCCTTGCCCAACATTTCCTAGAATTTATAAACTCAAATGCCCTGGATCAACTGGTCAACACCCCCACCAGAGGTGACAACATATTGGACCTGGTCATCACCAACATGGGTGACCGGTGTTCCACACCGGAGGTCAACCCCTCGCTGGTTAGATTTGACCATAAACTAATCACTCTGGATATCCATATTCCACCCCCACCCTGGTCAAGGAAACCACCATGAAAAACTTTTCAAAAGCAAACTTCACGTTACTTAAGACCGAGATGGAAAGTTTCAAAGCCCCCATACTAGAGGGTAATGCTGCCCAAGCTGCAAAGTCCTTTACGGGCACCTACAAGAATGCATGGATTGTGCTATCCCAAGCAAAACCAAGACTCACTCCTCCAAGAAAAGGAAACCAGTCTGGTGGACTCCTGCCTTAAACAAGCTATACAATATTAGGAAGAAACTAGTACAGAAAAGAGTAAAATCCCAAGAAGGGAAGACATCCCTGATCAGTATCAGCAAGAAACTACGATCTCTCATAAACTCATCCAAGGCTAGCTTCGAAAGAAAAATTGCCAAGGACTCCAAGGATAACCACAAGGCGTTCTTTAGCTATGTCAAGAATCTAAGTGGCAATTCTCAGATCTGCTCGGAGTTAGTGCAGAATGGCACAAAATACACTGAACCGACAGATATCGCCAACATCCTGGCAGACAGATTCAGTGCTAACTTAACCCCCCTCTCATCCCCAAAAGGGCCCATAACCATACCAGAAGACTGTAGTGCCCCTGAAATCACAGACACTCAGGTTAAAACAGCCCTCTCCAAAGCCAAAAACACAGCATCAATGGGACCGACCGGTGTCCCAGGCTGCATCCTACACAAGCTCAAAGATGAACTAACCCCTCACCTAAACACACTGTTCAGACTCAGCCTCTCCACAGGCTACATGCTCAGAGTGGCGCACAGCAATGGTTATTCCACTCCACAAAGGTGGAGCCACAACAGACCCCGGGAACTATCGCCCTATAAGCCTGACTAGGTTGGTCTGCAAGTCTATGGAGCGCATCAGCATGGATCTCATTAACAGCTGCATTGGAACTCCAAACACTGGACCCTATCCAGTTCGGCTTTTTTAACGGCAGACCATGCCTCCTAAACCTGGTGGACTTCTTTGAGACAGTTTCCAAGGTTACAGACAAGGGAAAGGTGGTCCACACAGCCTACCTAGACCTCGCAAAGGCCTTTGACACCATTCCCCATTCTGGAATTATAGACAAGCTCCTAGCCTGAACATAAACTCCTACATCACAAAATGGGTTGCCAACTGTCTCATGGACAGA
This sequence comes from Protopterus annectens, assembly GCF_019279795.1. NCBI lineage: Eukaryota > Metazoa > Chordata > Ceratodontiformes > Protopteridae > Protopterus > Protopterus annectens. The sequence goes on along the minus strand of NC_056748.1, from coordinate 515,084,281 downwards.
ACCCACATGGTAAGAGTTGTGGGAGCTAGGTCTGACTCTAAACCAGTTACAAGTGGCATGCCCCAGGGCTCCGTCCTAGGACCCCTCCTGTTCGGCATAGACTTCTCAGAGGTACAGGCAAGCACAGAAGGTCTATGGCTGACCAAGTTCGCAGACAACTGCAAACTTGGGGCTATAACTGACTCTCCGGCTGACACAGACATCCCCTAAAAGGGTCTCACTGAGACAGATACCTGGTGTCAAAACCATGGCCTCAAGCTAAATGCTAAAAAGTGCATAGTCATCCTCTTTGGAAAAAACAAAGTACCCACAAACTACCACATATGACGTAGCCCCCTAAATACGGACAACATAAGAGATCTGGGGACCCAAGTAGATAGTAATCCCTCCTTTAATAATCACATTGCCAAAGTGGTTAGAATATCCTTCTATGTGACCCACCTAATCACAAAAGGGTTTGCATCCAAATCAAAAGAGGTCATTGTGCTCCTCTACACATCACTCATCAGACCCATCATAGAGTACAACACCCCATTTGGGATGTACTTTACAAGACACCTGCAACAGCTGGAAAGATCACAGAAGTACCTCACCAAGAGGATCACTGGCCTCAAACAGATGCCCTATGCAGCTCGACTGAAGAAACTCCAGCTGTACTCAGTTGAATACCGCCTACTCAGAGGTGATCTATGCCTGACATACAAGGCCATGTCCAACCCAGAATTGATGGACATGCTCCACCTAAAGAAAAACACATCTAGGGATCTAAATCTCACCACAACAATAAACAGGATGTGCTGGAGGGACAGATTCCTGTCCCAGAGACTTCCCATGCTCTGGAACAAGATTACAATCGACATTAGGCAGAGCTCCTCGCTAACACTCTTCAAGAGAAACCTTGACGAGTGGATGGGAAACAAAGTTTACCCCGGGGATCACTTCAATGGATCTACTGGACAGAGGCACAGGGAACTAATCTAAGGGGGCGGGGAAAGTCAACACATTCCAGCTAGGCTTATAAATGCCTTTGGGCAGATAACCTAGTACCTACCTATGAACTTCCAATATCTGACCATGACTGACAGATACAACTGACTCAGTAACATATTTCAGCCTTGTTACTCTCAAACTTCTACACTGCCCTCTCTCAAAAGCCACATTAATTAAAAGTTATCAATCATATAAATGCTAGGCTTTCACATAACCTGCCTCCTTCCACAGAAAACCACTTTTTCAGCCAGCTCTGCTGCTGTATAGGGATAAAGCCCTAAAAACTACTCAGGCAACTGGAGTTCAATTAGCACCTCAAGCATCTGCTGGAGCAGGCAGGGTATGAGTTCGGTATAATGAGGCATATGCTGGTTCACTTCTCCCAGGAAGTAAGGCATGTACAAAGGTATGTGTGTGGGCCATACTGCTCTGGTGGACACTAGAGCCAGGAAAATACAGGACTTGGGTTGGGGTGTGCAGTAGGTTGGAGGAATTCTTACATCTGGTGCAGGGAAGTGACTTTCTACAATAGTTAAACTCCAAAATGTTCTAGCAAGCGGGGGGGGGGGGCATTTCGTCAAGTAATCTAAGCCGTCATGAGCAGCAGTGGCAGCTCTCTGTGTGCACTTCCACTTTGCACCTCATACAACAGTTGTGGGGGGGGGGTCTGGCATGATATACAAGCACCAGACAAATCTGGTTAATGCAAAGCATGTACTGCCACAACAGATACACCCTACCTGTGTAACCCATACAAAAATAAAAACAAAAAACAGATTACCACTTTCTGTACACACCTCTGGTGTGGGTGTGATCGAGTTAGAAGTGAGAGCAATGATGGCTATAATGATACATTTCAATTTGCTGCTCTCTACAAATAACTTGTTGCTGTAATACTCATAACAACTGACCCACATCCGGTCTCTGTAATTGGAAAAATCTGGAAAAATCAAACTGGAAGGACTGCTGGTGTGAACAGCATGGGGTATTACTGCTGCAGACAAATACATCTGGTGCCTGCCAATATTTATTTTTTATCTAGGTATCTGAAGAAAAAAAGCATCTACAAAGAACACAGTACCAGGTCACATTAGTGATCTTAAATTAAATGTCCAAAAATAAGAAGTTATGTACCTACCATAACGTTCCATGTTAGTTGTCTTCTCTCGCCTTCTTTCTTGCTTGATGGGTTCGGAGCCGATCCTCGGCTCCGACTCGGCACTTGCTTTAGCTCGAGAACTCCTTTTACCAGCTCGAGGCAGCCCCATATCCCATGATGCAAGGCAGGAAGTACCCAGATCTCGTTTGTTGACAAAAGGGCAATAACACCAAGCATAAACAATACTTCCCAAAGGAAGAAGAAACTTACAAATGGAAAAAGGACCAGGTCTGAATGGTCTTTAGTATTATAGTTTCTTATACAAGGTCTGTCCAGGCCAGGGGGAAGGAGGGAGGGTCGCAAGAAAGAAGGCGAGAGAAGACAACTAACATGGAACGTTATGGTAGGTACATAACTTCTTAATGTTAAGTTGTCAATCTCGCCTTCATTCTTGCTTGATGGGACCTGGTCCCTAGCACCTCTATCCTGGGTGGCTCAATGGAACAAACTCTTGAGGACTGTAGAGCCAAAACTGGCTCTGTCCCTGGAGGCCAAGTCCAATTTGTAATGGGAAACAAAAGTGTGAGGAGTGGCCCAAGTGGCCGCTGCACAAATAGTGTCTAAAGGCAGTCTAGCTTGAAAAGCTGTAGAAGTAGCTAAACTCCTAGTTGAATGTGCTTTAGGTTTTGAGCACAGCTGTTTTCCCCTGATCGTATAAATTTCAGTGATGACCGAAGAAAGCCATCTGGACAAAGTCACTTTAGAAACAGGAAGGCCTTTTTATTATCCGCATAGGAAACAAAAAGTTGATCAGATTTTCTAAATTTTTTGTTCTGTCCAAATAATATCTAAGCTGACGGTGGACGCCAAGATAATGTAGCTTTTGTTCAGCTCTATCTGAATAGTTAGGAAAAAATACAGGGAGATCAATAGATTGATTCAGATTGTTTTTCGAAGCGACCTTAGGTAAAAAGGATGGATTAGTTCTCAAAGATACTCTGTCTTTGTGAAAAACCAAATAGGGGGGTCGAACCGAAAGAGCATGAAGTTCAGACACCCTCCTGGCAGATGTAATAGCCACTAGGAATAAAGTTTTCCAAGAAAGATATTTCAGGGAACAAGAAACAGCTGGCTCGAAGGGGGGAAGAATCAAGGATGTCAGCACTAAATTTAAATCCCACTGAGGAGGAGGATTCCTGATTGGAGGCTTTAGTAGGAAAATTCCTTTCAAAAAGGCCCTGCAGAGCCTATGGGACATAATATTATGATCTGCTATCCCGACATGAAAATTAGAAATAGCAGCCAACTGAACTCTGACTGTGGAATAAGAGGAGCCTGCATGGAAAATCTCTGCTAAGAAGTCCAGAACTGCCTGAACAGGGGCAGTAAAGGGATCAATATTTTGGGCCTTAGCCCAATAAGAGAAACGTTTCCATTTGCTTGTGTAAATCCTCCTGGTAGAGGATTTTAGTGAAGCTACTATGATATCTCTAACTGGGTTAGAGATCAAAGGAAGCCTGGCTAAGGAAGGAAGTGGAGCAACCATGCTGTGAGGTTGAGAGAAGGGATTGACCGGTGCAGCTGACCGGATTGGTGAATCAGTAGATCTGGCACTGGGTCCAGATGCCACGGCTGCACCAAAAGGTGATGATGGAGGAACGGGAACCAAACTTGTCGAGGCCAGTAAGGGGCAATGAGAATCAATTTGGCTCTCAAAGCGGTAGCTTTCTGGATCACCTGAGGGATCAGAGGAAAAGGAGGGAAGGCATAAAGAAGTCCCTGGGGCCAATCCTGGGTCAGAGCGTCTCTGGGGATGGCCTGATAGAGGAAGAGGCTGAAGAAGTCTGGACATTTGCTGTTTTGGGGAGTAGCAAAAGATCGCAACATGGGCGACCCCATTCCAGAAAAATCTCTTCCGCTATGGATTGCTTGAGAGACCACTCGTGAGGCATGAGAATAGCTCTGCTCAATCTGTCCGCTATAATGTTGGTTTTCCCAGGGATATGCGTTGCTACCAGAAACCGATGAGAGGAGATCGCCCATTGCCATAGTCTGAGCGCTTCTCGACACAAGGGGTAGGACTTGGTTCCGCCCTGTTTGTTGATATACCAAACTACAGACATGTTGTCTGTGTGGACTGCAATTGTCCCTACGGGAAGAAAGTCATTGAGGGCTTGCAACGTTAAAAGCACTGCTCTCATCTCCAGGACATTTATGTGCAGATGGTACTCGAACGGTTGCCACGTCCCATGAACCATCCTGCCCTGATAATGACCCCCACCCGATCAGGGAGGCATCCGTGGTGACAGTGGCTATCGGGGACGGAGGTACAAAGCACCTGCCTTGGTGAACCTGAGACGATGTGATCCACCAAGCAAGATGTTCTTTGCATGTTTGTGTCACCAGAATCTGGTGACGCATTGGGAGTTGCTGGTATGACCACTGTGTGAACAGCATCCACTGAAGGAGGCGCATGTAGAATCGAGCCAGGGAAGAAGAGTGATGGCCGCAGCCATAAGACCTAACACCTTTAGAACCATTCTGGCCTGTACCTTCTTGCTGGCCAGAATGATCCTGACATGAGTCTGAATGTCTGAAACTCTTTGTTCTGTAAGGGTAGCTGACATCCGAACAGTGTTTAAGTTTGCGCCTATGAAGGTAATAGACTGGCAGGGCGATAAGGATGATTTTTCAGTTGACTGAGATGCCCAAATGAGAACAAAGGTCTATTGTGTAATCCCTGGCTTGTATAAGCTGATGCCTGGTGGTGGCTGACAGGAGCCAGTCGTCGAGATACGGAAACACCTGGAATCCTTGACGTCTCAGGTGAGCCGTGACCACTGCCATGCATTTGGTGAACACTCTGGGGCTGTAGTGAGACCAAAGGGCAGGGCTCTGAACTGAAATGACTGGACCCCAGCCGAGCGGAGAAATCTCCTGGAGCGTCTGTGAATTTTGATGTGATAGTACGCATCCTGAAGATCTATTGAGCACATCCAGTTGTCCTTCTGTAAGAAGGGTAGAATTGACTGAAGAGTGACCATTCGAATCTTGTCTTCCTGACAGACTTGTTGAGTCTGCTGAGATCCAATATTGGTCTCAGTCTCCCGTCTTTTGGGGACCAAAAGAACCTTGAGTAGATTCCGGCTCTGAATGGTCTATAACTGGCTGAATGGCTCTTTTGCAGTAGTTTTGCGATCTCTAACTCTGCAATGTCCCTTAGACCGGGTGGTACATCTGGAAGGGAACTTGAGGGGAAGGGACTTTCCTCGAAAGGAATTATGTAACCCTTGGATATGATCGACTGTACCCATCTGTCTTGAGTGAGGGAATGCCAGGCTTCTGGGTACAGTGATAATCTTCCCCAGACTGCCTCCAAGGAGGGACAGCCGGGCAACACCTCAGGGATGCTGAAAGGGCTTCTCAGGAAGAGACTCCCTGTTGCCCTGATTCTTGGGACCCCCTCTGCCTCTAGAGCGTCTGTTGTTGTTACCCCTCTGCCTCTAGGGGTAAACTGACCACGTGAATCCGGCGTGACTCCTTGAGATTTACGGAACCACATCTTCCCACCCTTCTGTCCTTTGGGATAAGGCCTAGAAGGGGTGGAAAAACGGACTCCAACAGCAGAAAGAGTCTTGCCGTCCTGCTCACACCTGGTCAAGGTTTCCTTCACCTGAGGGCCAAACAAAGCTGACCCATCAAAGGGAGAATTTGTGAAGGACGCCTTAAAGGGATCCGCAAAATCACAAAGCCGCATCCAGGCTTGGCATCTAAGAGCCACACCTGTGCCTGCGGCTCTACTCGCTCCATCAGCAGCATAATATATTAGCCGCATGGAGGAGTTAGCAATGGAATTGAGGGTTCCTAGCTGCGAAGCAATCTTTTCTTGGGCCCCTGCAGCTGTAGGATCCTGAACTACTTCTCCCAGCTCCTTCAGGATATCTCTCTGGAGTCTGGTGAAGTGACAAAGATAATTCAGCGAACGCATAGCAAAGGTCGCTGAGGAAAACATCCGCTTGCCGTACCTATCCATGGTCCTAGAGTCCTTATTAGGAGGATGGACGGGCACGGAAGGATCTGCAAGTTCCTTTTTGGTGGCCGCAGCCACCACCATGGCATCAGCGGGGACACCCTTTGTAAGGAATTGTTTGTCACTAGGGGCAGTTATAAATTTTGAAGGCCTCCTAGGGACTGGCTCTACAGAGTCAGGAGCTGTCCACGCCTTTCGTGCTATAACCTGCATAAGGGGGTCGAAAGGCGGAGACACCCAGGAGGTGGAGGGCCGAGATCCAAACGCCTCTAGGTATACTGACTCATCCTCAGAGGGATTGTTGGTGGGCCAGTTTCCCCTCTGTTTTAGAAGTTCTAGGATGTCTGAGAAGGAGACATCCTCAGAGGGGGATCTAGGGGATCCCTCTGACTCATCAAAGTCAGTATCTGAAGTGACAGACTCAGGGGAGTCTACATGCTTCCTCTTACAAGTCCTCTTCCTAGGAGGATCTCCCGAAACCTCAGGAGAATCCTCGGAAGAGGGGGAAATTCCCAATGGGGAAACCTGAGGCGGAGGATCTCTGGGTCCTGTAGCAAGAGAAGTGGCAGAGATGTCAACAGGTACAATAGAGGGAGGAGCTACGGGAAGAGACTGCTGACTGATACCAGTGGCCAGTACACTCTTCATCACCTCGAATGCTCCCCTCCCAGGCAGGTCCGAGAGACCCCGCTCCGAAGAGCTAGGAACTCCAGGGGCCACCGAAAGGGAAGTCTCCGAGGCAGATGTCGGAGCCGAGCTCACCAAGGCCGAGGCTCCAAGGGGAAGAGCGGGTTCGGACAAGGGTCCGATGCCACTCACCCCTCGGAGGAGACCATGGAAGCCCGACCACGAATCCCTCTAAGGAAGAGGAGATAAGAGTAGGGGCTGAAGGAACAGAAGGGGTATCTGTCCTCCAGCCGTAGCAGTAACCATGCCGAAGACTCCAACTCCAAGCTCTGGGGTAGAGTTGAAGGAGGAACTGTAACGGGTGTGGACCAACAGTCGTCTGCTGAGACGGACTGTGTAGCATTTGGGCCAGTACCTGTGACTTGAGCAATCTACTGACCACTCTCTCTAGGTCATGGTCTGACAACCTGGATGACCTTGAAGATCGGCTCCGATGGCTCCGCTCCGACAGAAGAGGGAGGCCGGAGCCGAAAGTATCGGCTCCAAGGAAGGAGACCTCGACCTCTTCCTGGAATGGGTCATCGGAGCCGATATTACTGATCCTGTCGGCACCGATTTCGGAGCCGGCAGAACGCTCGATGTATCGGCTCCAGCCGGAGCCGATACAGCCACCAAATAACGGTGTCGGAGCCGATCGGAGCCGACACCGATGCCTGTGCCACATGGGTGTCGGAGCCGATCGGCCGACACGATGCCGTGGGTGTCGGAGCGGTCGGAACCGACACCACAGTGGTCAAAGCAGATTCGGCACCGATAGCCATCGGCGCCGAGCTTAATGGATCAGAATCGGCTCCAGCCGAGCGATCTCGACTCTATACGAGTCGGAGCCGAGGCCACAGGCTTAGAAACAGAAGCCTGGGTCTTGGCAGATTTAGTTGATTTTGTGGGGCCGACTTTGCCGGAGAGCCCTCCGGCTTAAGAAGACCCTGAGAATCAACTTATTCTTCTCCTGCAGGACTCTCTGGCTGAAGGAGTGACAAATAGCACAGGAGTCCTGCAGGTGAAGAGGGCCTAAACAGTACAGGCAAGAAGTGTGACCGTCTGTCAGAGACATCTTCTGACAGCACGAGTCACACTTCTTAAAACCTGAAACCCTCTCTTTAGACATGGTGCCTAACAAAACACACACACACCAGTCCAATTAAATTAAATTAATACCAAAAGGGTATTTAGTAAAAAATACCAACACACACACCCTAACAGGGGGGGGGATGGGATAGGGAAATTAACTGACTAAAAAAATTAAAAGAGACAGGGATTTCTGTCAGAAAAAGTTAAATTTAAAGTTAAACTATCAAAAACAAAAAGTTTTTAACTAAAAGGGGCTTAAATGTCACAAATGTGAATTACTTACCAGGAGCTGGTAAAGAGAAGACCTCCCAAGCGAAGCGGCAAACGAGATCTGGGTACTTCCTGCCTTGCATCATGGGATATGGGGCTGCCTCGAGCTGGTAAAAGGAGTTCTCGAGCTAAAGCAAGTGCCGAGTCGGAGCCGAGGGATCGGCTCCGAACCCATCAAGCAAGAATGAAGGCGAGATTGACAACTTAACATTTGCTATGTAAGCACCGAGATCAAAAGCATCTACAAAGAACACAGTACCAGGTCACATTAGTGATCTTAAATTAAATGTCCAAAAATTGCTTTGTAAGCACCGAGATCAGGTGTTCAAAACAACCAATTTCAACTGCTTACCCCACACACTAAAAAGACACAGATCGGTTTGCCTTTTACTACTTGACAGAAGAAGTTGAGATGCCATACTCTGAATCGCCTGTCTCATTTCTAGGGATATTTTAGTCATTTTGAATGGCAGTTTAGGTAAATTATTTTGCAAGAACAATTAAGGTTTCATGCCTAAAGTGTCCTGATGATGGAATATATATGTTTGTGCATGCACATATCTATATCTATCTATATACATAATGTGTGTAGAATAGATCTGCAAAATCTTACCATACCCATAGATGTCCCTCTCTTCCATGTTGCAGTATTCTTAATCTTTGGGATTCCCCATTAGGTGACCCAAACATCTGGCCAGTATACAAAAGACTTTTGCTACTGCATGGTATGTGCGATGTTGCACATAGCAAGGCAGGCAACATAGGCCATAAAGGTGATGTTGGCATGTACCATTCCTCAGAACTGAATGCCCCAGTCAGAACACCAGTCCAAGGATATGAGGTATATCGCATCATCCAGCAAACAGCAAGCACCAAGGGGGTAGGAGGGTGGGACAGAGTACTGTAACATGGAAGAAAAGGGCATCTATGTTTATGGTAAGATTTACACAACTATTCTATGTCCTTCTATTCCTATGCTGCAGTACTCTTAACCTTTGTGAGAGTACCGAAGGGAAAGGGTGGATGGAGTACAGAAGGTTTCTATGAAGCCATACAGGATTCCCCTAGCAAATCCCGCTCCAGACCTAAACATGGTGTCTAGTTTGTAATGTTTGATGAAGGTATGGACAGAAGACCATGTGGTTGCTTCCAAAACAGATGCAGTGTCCAGACCTTTGAAGAAGGCCCCTGAAGAGGCTACTGAAACAGGGGAACTGTGTTGCTTTCTTCTGACAAACTGCTTCTTGGAAGGGTAATTTCTGTGGTATTTAGGGACTGGGGACACAAAGAGGTGTTTCAGTTCATTAAGCTCTTTCCCTGTGCCACATGCAGGGAATTAACAGGGCTGCAGCTTCCGCTCCAAAAAGTGCATCATTGCCCAGAGTTGCATCCATAACTTTAGCCTTAATATGCAAAGGCTGCAGTCATAGCCATGAGTACCTCCTAACTACAAAACCTGAAGCTGCTGACCTTGCTGATACCTCAATCTACATCATAACTGCATCTAATAGAGTGTCTAAACACCTGGGCTGAGGTGAAAAATAGAGGCAAGCTGCACTTTGGGTGGAGCATCAGGAATGTCTAATACCAACTTAGAAGCCTGGGAAAGCAAGGCCAGGACATACTATGACAAGTGAGTCTGACAGTTAATTGGTCTGAAAGCCATGGTAGAGGAGGTATGCACTTTGGTCCCTTCAGACAAGGATAGTAAAATGATGGAAAGTTTAGGGAAGACACTGGTATAGGGAAGCAATTTGGATGGTTTGTCTGCAGAGAGAAAAAGAGAACTGCAAGGTCTGCAGGAGGACATTTGAAAAGGAACTCTATCTCCTCAGGGACCTTATAGAATCTGTCAGGCCATTTAGGGGCTGGAAGGTTGAGAATCTGAAGTCTTAGACACGGAGAGAAAGGCATCCAGAAAGGCAGGGAGAACAGGAGGAATGGCTGAGTGAGAAGGAGAATCCATCAGCAACAGGTCATAGCATCTCTTTTTAACTTCAGATACTTGACTACATTCCCAATTGAAGTGATCTCTCATCCTGGAAATAGTTTCTCCAAAGGACAAATCTTCCTATAGAAAATCACCACAGTTGGAATCTAATTCAGGGGAAGATTAACCTATGGCAGACTCAGTTTTTTGAAGTGTAGAACAAGGATTCATCAGATGAAGAAGAGGACTCTTCTTCTTCACCAGAGGCCTGCTGTCCCTCCACTGATCTCATGGGAGTGAGAAAAGGGACAGAGATGGGTGGTAGGCCTAAGGACGGGTTTAAAGTCATGAAGGCATTCAAAATTCCTTGAAAGAAGGCCTGATGATCAGGAGAAGGATCCTAGAAAGGAAAAAACATGTTTCTGCTTCATTTTACCAGGAAGATCCACCCTAGGTTGGGAAGAAATAGCCGAAGTAAGATTAAGCTCTGTGTCAGGCAAAGGAATTGTTAGAGATGGGAGAGCCAGAGGAACACCACTCCAGACATCTGAGACAGTGGGCCATGATTCTCTCTTATTACCCTGAGCAGACATCTGCATTACCTATGTGGACATGCTAGTGGCGCCCTCCCTAATGGCTTCCGAAATGGTACCAGCTACAGGTTGGGAACTAGAGATCTATTAGGCCTCCGGGCCTTCACTGGTCTCAACAGGAACATCTGAATCTAGAGGCGCAGCTGAAGATTCAGGCCTGACCTTTTTGGCCTTCTTCGGTGTCTCACCAGATGGACCTGCAGTGCCCTCCATCCCAAAGGCTAACCGTTTCAGAAGTTGGTTCTCAAGGTAAATGTTCAAGGCCAATAAGCAACTATGAAGAGTCTTGGGGAAGAATGCCTAGAAAATCGCCCAAGACTTACAATCATGCTCAGATCCTAGGCAAAACAAACACTGATTGTGGCTGTCTTTGTGTGGAATCTGATGTTCACAACTACACTTGCCTCTCCTAGATGACATCAGCTTCAAAAATATGCAGTAGCAAAGAAAAAGAGAGATTTCCCCAACAAGGCACTTACCTGAAAACACATGGTAATCAGATGAAAGGCAGAAACTGTCGTTTGGACTACAGGACAGAAGTTCTGAGGAATGGTAGTTGCCGACGTCACATTTATGGCCTATGTTGCCTGCCTTGCTATGTGCAATGTTGCACGTACCACGCAGAAGCAAAAGTCTTTTGTACACTGACCAGACGATCCAATTGCCTACACAGGGAATCCCAGAGGTTAAGAATACTGCAACACAGGAATAGGAGGGCATCAGGCACGCACAGACACACACACACGTCTACATCGAAAGATAAGAGTGTTTACAGCATTGTGTTACACAATACTAAGATGTGACTCTCAAAATATCAAATAGAAGAAAGCTTACAATATTGTAACATGATACTGACATAGCAGCTGCTTGTACTTCAGGACACTGTGCAGTCAATTAACGAGTCAAGAGCATTGTACTAAATAACATCAATACATAGTATTTATACCAGTAAAAATACACTAGTTTAACTGACAACTGTGAGCAAGCATTCATGTGCAAACCATCAGTTATGCAGAGCATTTACATTGTAAAGAACTGCTACAGGCATTAGAAGAGGCAGACCCTTTTAGTTCACGTGCAGATGTCCTTCATTCAGACCACATAAATCCATGTTGTACTGGGTAAGGAGTCGTACAGTGGAGGTAGCTGTAGTCCAACATGGCAGAGATTACACTGCACGCACCTCAGGTCCATCGGCTATGTGTATACAACCCAAAAGTTGCAGAAGGGTAAGGAAATATTAGTACTTGATGGATATATCTATCATTTTGAATGGTCCAGTAAGGCACACAAATGCTGAGCATGCAAACTGAAAATGAGAGAAAGTATAAAGGAAAAGCGGCTACAACTTATGTATCCAGTGGTGAAGAACACCATGTTAGAGATCCATCTAAGGCTAAGAGAAAAACACTTGCCAAAATTTAAAACACAGGGATGCATTGTCCGGAGGCACACCTTATTTACATATTGATGATGTCATGGTTAGTACATCCCTGAGCTGCGCTGCTGCTCTTAGTCGAAAGACTAGAGCAAGTTACTAATATACACAGAACTTTTTTGTTACTAGTGTTGAACAAGATGTATACTTAGAAAACATTCAAGCATCAGATTATCCCCCAAAGACTGGGGATTTTGTTGAAAACAGGTTATGTGATGCACAGCTCGACAATTATATTTTGTTTTTCAGTACAGTGGATAACTTGTCTGACCTTGGCCTCACCAAAATTTGGTTTGTGGGCAGAACCTTTTTAACAAAGGGGTCTGTCTTGCAGACAGTTGTATAACATCAATTGAGTGATTATATACTGTGGATTTACTAAGACTGTTTCCCCTTCTTTACTGTTTAAAAGCCAAGAAATCATTAACGTCATATAACTCCATGTGGCAATGCATATTTGATCTTCTGAGTACTAATGGCTTGGAAATGCATGTAAAATACTTTCTACACAATTTCCAAATAGCACCCATTAAAAGCATAAAAAATCTTATCAATGGTGCTGTGTCAAAGGATGTGTGTTCCACTTTGGACAAAAATATTTGGCGAAAAATTCAAATCCTTGTATTTGCTACTCTGTATGGTTTACGTGTTACTTTTCAACTTGCTGTTAAAAAGGTTGTTGCTTTAGCTTTTTCTTTTTCCAAGTCAGGAGGAAGTTATGGCTGCATTTTATGCTTTACATGACACTTTCCCACCAGAAGGTAAAGAACTCCTACAGTACTTTACTTACTGATATGTCCTAGTGAAACGAAAAAGGATTGCATTCACAAGATTCCCTCCCAATTTTCTCAGTTTCTTTTTTAAACATTTCTATCTTAAATTACCTACTCCTACCTCGAACTCAGAATTTAGTGGAAGCGTGGCACAGGCATCTAAGTTGCCTTCTAGGCAGAAGAATTGCCAATTCATCACTGATGTCAGTATTAATTTGTGAACAAAACAGAGTGGATGAACTAAAGGGTTAGGACGTGTGCTGGATGTCCTTTATCTCCAAAAAAAAAGGAAACTGATACAGCATTCTAATTAGTTTGCATATTTAATGGAAAACAGGTCACAGTATGTGGCACAAAGATTTCTTAAAGCTATAATTATGCTGCTGAAGATGTAAAGTGTACAACGTCATCTCTTGTACCCTTACAAGTTACTAATATGTCACTTGTACGTTCAAGTTCTGCACTTTCATTTAAAGCACAGTGGAATTGTACATCTTAGTTGTCGCCATACAGGTGCATACTTGCTCTGGGTGATGAAATATGTTTGTTCTTAAAAGGGACAAAAAAGATTTGCTTTACAGGAACATGAAGTGTTGTCTCACTATGTGCACTGCTACTTCTGTTGATTCATGGTTTGTGGAGAGTCGAGCATAGCAATGTCTGGTCTACCAAACGTGCTTTAGATATTGTGAGTTATGATGTTGTAAGCCTTCGGTTGCTTGATACTTCAAGATTCACATGTTGGCATTGTGTAACTCAATGTTTTAAACACTCAGTCTTTACATACAGACCCATATATATGTATATTACTCACACAAACACATTATATATATATATATATATATATATATATATATATATATAATGTGTGTGTGTGTGTGTGTGTGTGTGTTTGTATGTGTGCTCGTGTACATACTTTTTTTTACTTGAAAATTACACTCTCATGAATTTTAAATTAAAAAAAAAGAGAGGTGAAAACTGAGTGATCTCAGCATTTACTGTTCTGGCTATTGCTCACAGCACTAAGATAAGCCAGCACTTGCAGTTAATGGGTTCAACAGTGACAATGAGTTGTGCATCACTACCAGATAAGGCAGGAATGTCACAAAAAAAATTCTTGCAAACCATAGCTCTGGCAAGCAAATGAATGGGAAGAAAAGGTCCAAAGAATTTAACTGGCAAGCACTTTCATAACTATAACAATACAGTTGGCCATGCTAAATACAAAATATAACAAAATATGTACAACACTTAAAGGACAAGGACAGACAGAACAGTGACTCTAGGTATCTTCCTAGAAGTTATCACTGTTTAAACCATTACTATATATGTAGTACCTGTTTTTAATTAGTTACTAAAATGCTATACAAAACCAGACTTTTGAATTTACCTTCATGAGGAACAGCTCCTCCCAAAAACGTGGGTTGTCTTTAGTCGGGTCTTCTGTCTGCAACAGATAATCAAGGTATGTGGCTGCATTAGAGTTTATTAATTCTTTTCTTTTCCCAAGACATTCACTTAACTTTAAAAATTGTCTACACATAGTAGAAAATGATACAAAAGAAGCATCAAGTCTTATAAACTTGTCACCCACAACCAACTAGCTATCTAACTAAATAAATAAATAAATTAAAATAAAACAAATAGTCACCATTTCATAAAGCAGCAAAAGGATACGAGAACTGCGTACATACATATGTAAGAAATACACATCTTTGCAGAGGAACATAAAAGTAATTATAAATAATGTAAAGAAAAGGAAATGAAGAAATACAAATTTCCACAAAAAGATGCTGGATTTAAAAGTTGAAAAAGGAAAAGCTCGAGACTCTGGCACGCGGAGATGGAGCCTTGACTATAACCTAATTGCCCAGACATCAATTAGTGGCCCTAGCACTGGAAAAGCCAGGCAGGCAACAGGAGGAGAAGGATGAAGGGGAATGGTCCAGTCATCTACCTCTCTCTCTTGGGAAAGTGGAAGGGAGTGCAGGCTGTGCATACACTAAGAGAAACACAAGGCAGTGCAATCTCCTTAGTGGAGACCAAAGAAAGAGACCTTTCCTCACGCACTGTGCAGGGCGGCGTGGCAGGTACACACCTTGTAGAAGTGAGGGGACACAGTGTCTGTGGACAGCCCATTAAATTCCCCTCCCCTGCAACTCAACTCATTGGGTGCGTACGCCAAGGTTAGAGATGAAGCAAAAAAAAGAAAAACCCTTGAACTACCCCTCCTCCTGACTGCGTTTATGATGACTCCTCTAAGTCAGCTCTCACCTTGTAAGAGGCAAAGAAGCTGATTGTCCGAGACATGGTCTGACTGTCAGCAAGCAATGGGGGCCAAAAGTTTGTTTGAGCAGAACAAGGAAAAGTATTACTATCCTGACAAACTGTTTTGAAATTTTACAGCACACAATACATCTAATTTACAGGAGTCCACTAGAAAAAAAAAATAAGCTGTTCAGTACTCCAGCTAACAATACTCAATATAGAATGGCTTCATTAAAATCTGGCAGCATTTCTCTGTCTTTGTGTTTTGCCAACAACTTGTTTTAATAAATACTCTCATTCTTTCTGAAACAGGATTTTTCCCTAGGTTTGTCACATTAACTAAAGCAAACAGCCTATCTCTCAGACAAGAGTAACTGGAGATCATACACTACCTAGTCAATATTTTAAGATGCTCACTGAAGCACAACTGGCCAGTAGAGATATGTCTCTTGGAGGAACAATTCTAGGCACCTGACAACTCTTTCAAATGACTAAAGTTTATAGTATCAGCCAATATCAGTTGTCTTCACAGCAAAGCTTCACCTTTTTGGCCTTTACCAAGTCTTGATCAAACTTTTCAAGACACCCTAATGATTGACTTATTCTTTTGCTCAGTCTAGTATTAGCACTCCATATCACCTGGTGACAGGTCTCCACCTCAACTCATAACTAGATAGTGGGGTGACAGTTGCCTTTCAGTATGCTGTCATTTACAGATGGTTAGGACATCTATTTTTGCCTCCTGCTGGATGCCAGCTATGCCAACTCCCATGCTAACACAATTCCATCTATCCACAGTGAGTGTATACAGTCCAATGCCTTACTCTGGCAGAACTGTATCTACCAAATTCTACCTCTGGCACACAGCTAAACACATCTAGCAGTTCCCGTCAGGTGGTATTCTTGGAGCAGGACCTGTGCCAGCAACTCCTGAAGCTAGCCAAGATAATGTCACTCAACCCCATCTCTTTCTTTGGCAAATTCATCTAGCATCTGTGCCACTAAGTAAACACAGGCCATCAAGGCTTTTCTTGAATGCACCACAAAGCTGACCCCTGCATTATATCACTTGGTACAGTTTCAACCATTACTCAACACTACACCTTAGCATCATGTGATTTTTTTTTTTTTTTTTTTTTTTTACTTCCTGGTCAGAAACACATTTAATCTATTTACTGTCCTTGAAGCTTAATGAAATTTTGACATTGCAGTCTTCCATCGCAAAGCAAGACACAAAGAAGAATTTTAATTAAAAAGGCTAGCTTCAGTTAAGAGAAACAGCATGTTGGTCAAATGCACCTCCTTTGACACTCCCTACACTTTACACATTTTTCATTTATACGTTTTGCAGATTTACAGTGTTACTTAAATACAAAAACAGTAACCGCATTATAAGACAAGTCAAATTTGGGTGCATATTACAAATCCAGCTAGTGCTGAGGCAATGAATGACAGCAATAAAGGTTTAGGATTGAACATCATTCATAGGAAGGAAGGAATATGTAACTTGACTGTTTTCTTTTCCTGACAGAAGAGAGGAGAGAAAATGGTATACAATTAACTTCCAGCAGTTGTTAGCAGTACCATCAACTTTGGAGAGAGACTGAATGCATCAGCCATACTGTAAGCACTACATGATAGAAATTATATGCCATACTGACACCAGTAAGCATCTACACAACATAAAGAGAAGGAAAATGTGGAAAAGTGCCTAACAAGTGAACCCACGATGATCATCTAGTACAATAGTATGCCACACTGAACATGAAGTGTGTTCACAAGACTGGCAGGTGAAGCCTCTGTCCAAAGAGAAAAACAAGTGTTGGTCTGTATAAACACGCAGTGGTAGAACAAAACAGCTGTATGGTCATTAAACCAATGAAACAAAGCAGTGAAAAAGCAGAAATGAAAGCAATAATTACTGACTATTTTGCAAAAGTATTCAAGAGCTAGGTCACTTGCCATGATGAAAACCAGGGTGATAGCCAGCACCTGCAAATGATTACACCTCACATGCATGAGGTGAAAATATAGCTGCAGCTTCAAGCTGGTTTAAATGGTGGAAAATGGACAGTTAAAAATAAATATATGATTGCACTTGCTGCTGGTTACAAGAGACAGGCTTAAATGATTCATATTTTCTTTGCTTATTAATATAGTTTAATGAAGTAAAATACCAATATTGTTAACTTACAGACTAGAATCTATTTTCTTTAAGTGGTATACAAAAGTATGATTCTGGCATGTTAAGGAGCAGTGGGATTCTACATCATAAAAATGGCTATCACTTATCAATGTACTGTGAAGAAATTATACCTGTAAGAACTTACCATAACATTAGATGTCTGACTGATAACTGCTGAAGCATTGCCAACAGATGGGATATCCTGACACGGATAGCCATGCATACAGCCGGCATACCAAAATCTGAGCCTCTTCCTCTCACACTGTAATTCTGACATGTGACCTCGTCCCAAAGGAGGCAAGAGATACACAAGGGACGTACAGGCAAAAATTACCTCAGGACTTTCTTGACCCAAACAAAGAAATTAAGCAGAAATAGAGTCAACTATATGCATATGTACAAGTCAAAAAGGAGGAGAGAGAAGGAATTCACCTAGGCCAAAAAGAAGGGGAAAATGGTGGAATGTAACACTATAACAGTGATCAGTCGGACATCTACCATTATGATTAGTGCTTACACAACTATATGTCCTTCTTAAATTACTGCTGCAGTGTTACTTATGGATATGAGATTCCCAAAGCCAACTATGAAGAAAGTGCAGAGGAAGACTTGGCTGAGTTACGATCTATTAGATTGTGAAGGATAAACATAACCCCTGCTCCAGTCCTAGAGAATGCATTGATGTTGTAATGTTTAGTGAAATTGTGAACAGAAGACAAAGTTGCTCCAATCCTTTGAAGAAAGTTAAAGAAGAAGCTGCAACTATATTGAAATGGCCCTTTACTGAAGCCTGTAGTTGCTTGCAATGGAAAGAATAACAAAAGGAAAAAGCCTTAGAAATCCTTAGAAATGGTCCTTTTGGAAACAAAGAAAACCCCATTTCTTGTCATGCAAAAATGCAAAATCTAGTTACATTTTCTAATAGTGATTGGTTTTGCCTAAATAAACTCTGGAACCAAATAAAGCACAGCACGGCACAGCACAGCAACTGAAGAGTACAAACTTTAATGACAGTTGAGCACTCTCTTCCCACTTTAAGGGACTTCCTCAGAATAACAGATACATCCCCACCCAACATTTAAATACCAATTCATTTAAACAATCAATTAATGACCAACAAAAGAAACCATAATTTAAAGAAATATATACAATTACATAAAATTAGATTTGAAACAAATACACAATATTTACATTCAATAAAAAATTCATATGTAAAAAACATATTCTACCCTATAAAATTCTTCAGTTTTAAAACACATGTAATGGCAGTAGCTTTATTAATGCCCAGGTACTCAGTTGCGTTTAAACGCAATTGCCATTTTAACTCGCATATCTAGCTGGATATCCAAATTTCTTCCCTGCTAAATGGACAAGAACTTAAATTTATGATCCCTATACTCTAATATGCCTACATAACGCACTGGTCAACCTACCATGTTTAATATCTAATAAATGTTCAGCAATTCTGTTTTTAAAGTGCCTTCTAGTTTTCCCTACAAAAACTATGGGACATTGCTGACACTTTGCCACATATACTACATTAAGGCTACGATAATTAAAATGCCCATTAATAAATATGGAAGTGTTATTTAACTTATACCGGTCACCTGTTTTCAAAATAAATCGACAAAATGTGCACATTCCACACTTAAAATTCCCTTTATTTCTATGCTTATACATGTTATTCAGACTACATACTTCCAAGGAATGCAAGACACTCTCCCACTTACTCTGAGGAAAAGGAAAAATAAAAGGTAGGTAGGTTGATGATCATATCCAGACAGATGATCTGGACAGCCTTAAGTACAAAGTACGGGTTAGTTCAAAATAACTCTGTCCTTACAGAAAATTAAAAAGGGTGGAATGTCTATCGATGCCTGCAGCTCATGTACCATTTTTAAGAAAAGTCAAAGCCACCAGCAACACCATTTTCCAAGTATAAAATTTTACAGATTAAGATGCAGCAGGCTGAAAAGGACAAAGAGCAATTTATTCCACAACATAGTTCAGATCCCAAGAAGAGGGAATGGTTCTTCTTGGTGGTCTAATGTGTAGGACATCTTACAAAAAATGTTTGACCTCAAAACAAGCAGAAAGTGGTATATCTAAAAAGACAGGCAGAGATAGCTAACAAATGTGTTTTGATAGAAGAAAATGCCAGACTAGCTTTGAGCAGCTCACACAAGTAAGCAAAAATATTAGGAATACCCAATTGATAAGAGTAATGATTCTTTTCATGGCATCATAAGAAAAAATCTTTTCCATTTAGAAACATAAAGACTTCATTTTAGTTGGTCTGCTAGCCTCCTGTAAAACTTTAAGCATGTCCTCATGAAAGTGGTGCCTGAAAGGGATTAAAATTGTGTCACCCAAAGAGTCAGATTTAAGGTCTGCAGGCTCGGGTGAAATAGCCTTTGTTCTGTGTAAACAAGTCCATCCTGTGAGGTAACTTAGTTGCCCTTGGCCAAATGGAAGAGACAGGAGCACCACTACTGTGTAGTGTGTCATCAACAAGATTTTTGGACAGTCCATCATGATTTTGCGAAGGATTTTGAGAATCAGAGGATGTGGAGGTTGTGTATAAGGGAACTTCTCCTTCCAAGAGAAATGCACTGCATTCATTTTCCAAGCCGGAAAGCATGGTACTCTGGAGCAGAACAGTCTGAGCTGTTGTGCCTGGAGGCATAAATAGCCATCTGGGGAGTACCCCATTGAAGGACAAATGTTCAAAAACACCTCTCTGTTCAGCATCCAGTTCTGAGAGGCTGCTCTGGTTCTGCTCAAAAAATCTGCCACAGTATTCTTTTCTAATGGAATGTATACAGCTTGCATGTAAATGTTTTGTTGAATTGTTGTGTCCTAAGCAATCAATGCTAGTCTGCAGAGGTGATGAGACTTGGTGCCACCTCATTTGTTTATATACCACATAACTGTGGTGTTGCCTGTACAAATACAAAGAGGACATGGAGTTGAGGTAATCAAGGGACTGAGGAACTAAGAGCCTTAACTTCCTTTATGTTTATGTAGCCCTTCCTTTATTTAGGTGACCAAATATCCTGGACCCAGATTCTTTTGGAACAAGCTCCCCACACCAGATCTGAAGCATCCATGAATATTTCTTAGCAAGGAGAAGAAACCAGAAAGGACACTTGCTTGAGTTAAGTCTGGTCAATCTACCAATGAAATTCCTTCTTGATAAAAGGGAAGAGAGAAACTAGGAAGGTTAATGGATCACACTGCTGAGTCCAAACTGACTTGGGATTCCACTTTATCTTCTTCATATGGAGTCTGGCATAAGGTATCGTAGGTATTGTTAATGTTGTACATCCTAGGGCTCACAAAAACTCCCTTGAGGTCACACACAAGAAAAGAAGTTTCGAAAGTTGTCAGAGAAATAGAACCTTGTTTGGAAGAAGGAAAGCCGTCACTGACAAGAGCACGGAGTCTGCATTCCAGGAAAATCGATCTTGTAATGGAGTTCAGCAAGAGTTTCACAGTAAACCCCAGATTCCTCAAAAGATTTATAACAAAATCTAAATCTCTTAGTAGAATCTCTTGGAAAGCAGCCTGAATCAGGAGATTGTCCAGATAAGGAAAGATATGAAATCTTTGAAGTCTGCAGAAGCAATGACAGGAGGTACGCACTTTGTGAATACTCTTGGGCAGCTGAAGGACCA
The DNA here is from genome assembly GCF_019279795.1 of Protopterus annectens. Lineage (NCBI taxonomy): Eukaryota > Metazoa > Chordata > Ceratodontiformes > Protopteridae > Protopterus > Protopterus annectens. The sequence continues at coordinate 515,063,270 of NC_056748.1, read as the reverse complement.
ATGAGCAAACCAGTAAACTGAAAGTTATATGGAGATACACAAACTTAAGTGTTTCCTGTATGTTAGATAAATAGGAATATGAAGGTACGCATCCTTTAAATCCAATGTCACCAAAAAGGCTGAGAGAAGAATCATCAGAAGCAAAAACTGCACCAGTCATCTCGAAACTGCAAATTTTGAGAAAGGTGCTGAAAAAAGACTGGCCCAATACAGGTCTCCAGCCACCCTCCTTTCTGGGAACCAGACATGCTAATGAGTAAAATCCTCATTTTTTTTTGGTGACGGGACACAAATGCTGCCGTACTCTGAGTGAAAAAGTCTCAAAGAAGAGGAAGAATAAGGTGAATCTGGGTTGCAGGAGGTTGAGAAAGCTTTAAGAGGTGATGAAGAGCAATCCAAGACATCTTATAATCCATGTCTGATTTTATGGACTGCCTGGTTTGGAAAGACAGAGATAGTGTTTAAGACAATAAGAATCTAGGAATGGCCGAGTTGTGGGGTGGTGAAGCCTAACAGTCATAAGGAGGCTGGTTTGCCAGGAAAGAGGTTTGTACTGAGATCTCCGTCTACTCTTTTTTTTTTTATTCTTTTGAAACTTTTTTTTTTTCCTTATAAACAAACAGACCAGAATTGATAGTGTACTTTCTCTGGAACTTACTTGTAGGATAAAAGGAAACTTTACCTCTCTCCCACAGAGTGCTGAAACGTTCTGCTGCTACAGAACCAAAAAGATGTTGCTTATCCACAGGGGAGTCAAGAAGCTTAGCTCTGACATCAAGTAAAAGGTTGCACCCCAAGCCATGAGAATCTACAAACAGATCCAGTAGCTGATGCTTTAGAAGAAGCATCAGCAGCATCACAGTTGCACTTAATAGAATGCCTAGCAAGCAGAGTTAAGAAGAGAGAACACAGAAGATTTAGTGCAACAGTACTCTGATAAGACATTGCCCAAGTTATCCAGAACAGACAAAACGTATCTGATCATATGGGCATTATAACAAAGAGCCCTAAAAGACACTGTGTTAGAAGTACACATATTTTTCCCTTGCTCATCAATAGCCCTGTTGCCCTTATCAGCAGACAAAACATTAGAAGTAGGAAAGAGTTTACTATGCTTTTTAGTGGAAAAGGAAATTACAGCTGGATCTGAGCTAGGGTTCTTGTAAGAACTTTTCAGAGTCTGACACCTTGTGAAATCTATCAGTTTTCTATGGTGCAGGAATCAGAGACTCAAGATAAAGAGAAACAGTCTAAAAAATATTCAATAAAGCCTTCGAAGCATGAGGGATGTCACCCCCATTTCCAAATAAGCACAGTATCTTTTCTGGACGTCAAATAACTTTGAATCGTTCCACTAATAATGTTGCATCATTTTAATAATAGTGTCCCCAATGGTGGATTCCTCATAAAGGGAATCAGGAGACAAGGTATAAGCCACTAGAGAAAGAATTTGGGAAGAATATGCTCCCATCAGCTTCAGAGTCTACCTCCTCTTTAGAATTCTTTCTTTGCCTTTTTAAGAGCTGAAGAGGAGGAAAGGGGGGCAATAGCAACAGCAATTAAAAAAAATAAATAAAAAAGGGGGGGCTTAAAAGCCATAATGACTTTGAAAAGTCTCTGTGTAAAACCCTGCATTTCCTTACGAGAATCATTAGATGTTTGAGGCGAAACAGTATGCTAGGTCTTCTTGCTTCTTCAGAACTGCGACATGTGCCTCAACAAAACAAGATAGCTATGTACCAGGACATACCTCAATCAGGAAGTGGGAGCTTCTTCCCCAAGATATGAGGTATGCTCTCAGGTCCCCATGAAATAAGTCGAGGTTCCTCCTCCTCACCAGAAAAGGATGACTTGCCAGCCATGTAAACAGCTGCACAATATCAGACTTGAAAGAGGAAGCAGCATCAAGAACCGGCTGGTCCAAGGTCTCAGCAAGAGACATGAAAGAGACATCAGAGTTCAACTGGACAAAAGAAGTCTCAACCTTGGTTTTCTGACTTCTTTAGCATAAGAGGGGTGTCTGAAGACAAGGACTCAAATGCCATTTCACCTTGGGTGAGCTCCTTAAGCTTCTAATTCTCAAAGTAAATTTTCAAAAACAGACTGTTACCATAGCAAAATTTCTGAAAAAAAAACTTGGGAGGTAGCCATAGTCCTGGCAGCATGTGCTTTGGGAATTTCAGACAATGGTTTGTCATGCAAAACAGAAATCACTACACTGGCAAATACACTTAGCATGAGTAATTATAGACACTGATTGTCCCAAAAACTAGGGATAAATGGAAACAAAGTTGAGACTGCTTCTTACATGACTTGGCTCTATCCAAGTACTGTCAACTTCCCATTAACAATATAACAAGTATTCCCTACAGTTTGAATACTAAAAAAGAAAGCAGGCAAGTGAGTTACTCTTTTCAAATTGGACTCTGAACATTCTGTCTTTATGAAGGATCAAATACAGATGATCCAGTAAGAGGACATGAAATTCCAATGTTCTTCTGGCTGAAGTGACAGCCATTAAGAATACAGTTTTCCAAGGAGGTATTTTAGTTCACTTGTCACTGCTGGTTTGAAAGGAGATACCTTTTTGTCAAAATACAGTACAGTCGTGTAAATAAACTTCCCATAGCAAAAGATGCTCAAATGATAACACTGCAGTAGGCTAAGCTATATGGGTCATATCTTGCATAGGATACAACAGCCAGACAGCTTCCAAAGCTTCAGGGCATCTTCCATGCACTCAAACTGTCATCTCAAGTTGACCTGACTAAAAGACAGGTTTGGGCACCAAGCCCTTCAGAGCCTTCATGACAACTTAGAGAGAGATGCTGAGCCCTGTCACTGACAAGGCATTGCTAGGAACAACAAAGGCAAATATCCACACCCTGTCATAAAAAACACATAAGAGATAAAGAGAGGGAGCTGTTACAGCAACAGTGATCATTCGAACTTTTAATATTAAGGTGAATATACTTACACAACTACATTATGTTCATCAAACTCATCACTGTTGCAGTTGCCTAAACTATGTCTTAAGAAGAGGAAGGGTCCAAGAGCCCCTGGAAAATGGTCCTAGCAAAGCATGACCTAAAACTGCAGAAGGAAACTAGCTTGCAGTGCTTTGCAAAAGTATGTACAGACTATCAATCTGCTGTTTCTAGAATACTTCGAGTTACACCCTTTCCAAAATCCCAAAGAGGAAGCCAAGGCCCTGGTAGCATGTGCCTTGACCCTGCCTAGAATAATTTTGCTGTGGCGGGAATAACAAAAGGTAACAGACTGAGAAAACCATTTGGAAACAAGTCTGCTTCAACACAGGCTGTCCCTTCTTACTTTCACTAGAAATGAACAATTCATCAGAAATTCTAAAAGATTTTGTTCTGTCACAATAGAACCCAAGTTGTCTGTAGATATCCAATGTAGCTCCTTCTCCCTCATTTTAGGGTTCAGGGAAAAACACAAGGATATGGATATTTTGGCTTAAAGTAAATCCAGGCACCATTTTAGGCATAAAAAAAAGTTTAGTTATCAGAAAATGAGATATGAATGACCCACCATAAGAGCTTACAACTCAGACACTCCTCTTGCAGAGGTCAGAGCAATCATTAAAAACTGTTTTCTATGTTAAGAACTTAAAGTCAGCCATATGATGTGGTTCAAACAGAGAAAGTACTTCTCTAGTACAAAATTAAGATCCCAAGGACTTCACTGGTTTTCTTAGTGGTCCCTTATGTAATACTCCTTTCAAAAACATCTTGACATGGAATGCACTGAAAGAAGGATACCTATGGGCAGGCAGGTTGAAATAGCCAAAAATGAACCCTAACAGAGGAGTATGACAGGCCATAGGAAAGTAAATCAAACAAACAATGTAATATCAGAGAAACAATAGCTCTGGATGGGTGCTGGTTATATTGTCAGCACCAACTACAAAATGTTTTCCATTTATTTATTTAACATTTGTTTATCAGGAATGACTGACTTGGAACAAAGCCAATTTTCACTGAGGCCCAGGGAGAAACACTGCAGATGCATGTCTTTGAAGTGTGGGAGGAAACTGGAGCACCCGGAGGAAATCCACATGAACACAGGGAGGACATGCCGACTCCGCACAGAAGGCACCCTAGCCGAGAAACGTACCAGAGTGCTTCTATACTGTGAGGCAACAACGCTACCACTGCACCACTATATGATTTTCTAGCAGCAGGCTTTCTTATCTCCATTAGTACCTGCTGCACGTCCTCTATAAACAGCTGTGTAAAAGGTATTAAGTCCCTAAAATCCAGGCAGTAAGTTGAAGTTGTTTGGGGATGGGATGCATCAAACACCCCTGTTTTTGTGAGAGTAGATCCAATCTGTGAGGAAGCTTGTGGTAATTTCCACTGGCCAACTCCAAAAGAAGGGAGAACTCTTGTTGCCTGGCCCAGAAGGAAGTCACCGGAATCTTCAGAAGTACCCTCTGTATCAATAGAAAGGCATACAGGAACATTCTTGTTGAAGGAAAAGAAAATGCATCCATCTTTCAGGCCTTCTTGCATGGAGTCCTGGTGCAGAACTTTGCCAGCTGATTGTTGAGACAAGAGGCCCAAAGGCCTACTTCAGGAACTCCCCACAGATGGAACAAATCTTGGAAGACCACCTGATCTAGTATCCATTTGTAATAGTCTTGTCTGTCACACAATTTTGCTCTGACGACGTGTAGGAAGCCTGTAGAGTGAGACTGTACTGTAAAGCTACATCCCATGCTAACATGGCTAGTCTGCATAAACAATAAGATATGGTTCTCCCTTGCTTGTTTATGTACATCACTGTGATATTGTTTGTAACAATTTGAAGTGGTCCTGGGGCCCAGAGATGATTGACAGAGTTGATTGCCATGATAACGGCAAGCATCTCTTTTAGGTTTATATACTTGTGTCTGTCTTTGTTGTATCAGACGCCTTGCACTTTGATCCCCCTTGACACTGCTCTGCAAGCTAAATCCAAGATGTCTAAGGTGACTGCTCTGGAGCAGGAGGGAGAAGGCGAGACCTAGATTTGAGGGTATTTGATGTCTCCATCAAGTGATTTCTCTTGTCACAAATCCCAGAACTGGAATCTGAAAAGATAAAGGGTACTGGTGTTGGGACCAAAGAAACTTCAGATACCATTATATCTTTCTCATGTGGAGTTCTGCTAAAGGTATCATGAGAATCATAGATGCAGTGAGACCCAGAAACCTGTGGTGTTCCCTCACAGTGAACAAATTTGGAGTGGAAAACTGGAATATATCTAAATATAGAGCTATTTTTCCTGTGAATGAAATGTTCTTTGTACTGAGGTATCTAGCAGACACCTCAGGAAGACAATCCTGTGTGACGGAGTCAAAAAAAAAAAAAAAAAGAGAGACTCCTAAATATTCTCTTGGAATCCCAGCCTGTAGAGGAAAACTCTCACCCAAGTGAAATTCCTGACACTTCAAACTCAGCAAAGATAAGCAAGTCATCTATATATGGAAACAAGTGGATACCATGTAGCCTGTAGTGGGCTATAACACTGTGTGAACATTCCTGGAGTAGTGGATCTCAATTAGTAAGGCACAGAACGGATAATGTGATCCAGACACACAAAACTTTAACACCCGAAATCTGGATTAATAGGAATGTGATGAAGAGCATCCTTTAAATCTAAGGTTACCAAAACACTCAGAAGAAGAGGAGGTAAACAGATTGTGAAATAAAAGAATTTAGAACTTGAGCAATACCAGATACTGAATTAGGAAAGAAAGGTCCAGATTTGGTCTCCAGACATTTTCTTTCTTTTGCACCTTAAGTTCATATGGTGATAGGATGATGCTAAATTTTGGGCCCGGAGGCCCTTATAAGCCTAGCCAAGAATTTCGCCCATGATCCTACAAAGTCAGAACTAATTTCCCCTGTCCAACAGGGACAAAAGTAGGATCCCAGGGGTGTATTTTCTGCTTGTCATCCAGTCATCCAGGTTCTTCTTAAAGAGGGCTAGAGATGTACTCTGCTTGACATGGACAGGGAGTCTATTCCACAGACAGGGGGAGTCTTTGGGACATAAATCTATCCTGCCAAGTTCTATTAATGTCACAGGCTAGATAGAGGCTTTGTGTGTAGGTTGTGCAAGTGAAGTTTGACTTAAGGATATGCAGTACCTCCATCAAGGCTGGGTCTGAGATGGCCTTGTATGCCAGACACAGGTCACCTCTGAGCAGTATGTACGAGACTGAGTAGAGGGACAGGACTTTTAGCCTGTCTGTATAGGATAGGTGTTTGAGACCCTGGATTTTCCTTGTCAGGAACTTCTGTGGTCTCTCCAGCTGCTGCATGTTCTTGGCAAAGTACATGCTGAAGGGAGGGGGGCTGTACTTGATAATGGGTCTGATAAGAGAGAAGTACAGGGATGTTATGACCTCCTTGTTCCTGGATGAAATAACCATACTTATGAGGTGGGCCATGTAGAAAGCATTCTGTACAATGGAGGCAATTGTGGTTGTCAAGAGGCAGGGTGCTATCAACTTGGGTACCAAAGTCCTTCATGACTGACTGCATGCTTAGTACGTTGTTGTTAATGTGCTAATTAGCGGGGATGCCATTTTCCTCAAAGGGGATAATGATGCATTTCTTGGCATTCAGTGTGAGGCCATGTTTCTGGCACCAGTAATTAGTTTGGATAAGGCCTTCTTGGAGGATGTTCACATCACTAGGAGAATTTAAAAAAGCACCCAGCTTGCAGTCATCTGCAAACTTGGTCAGCTCCACACCACTGGTTTTGGCTTGCATCTCAGAAAAGTATACCCCAAACAGCAGAGGGCTCAACACAGATCCTTGGGGTACACCACTCATTACAGGTCTACTACTACAGGTGGCTTCCCCTATTTTGACTGAGTGGGTTCTATCAGTGAGTCAGTTAGCTACCTATCTGGTAACATACAGGTTGATGCCTAGCTGGGAGAGTTTATCTATTATGCCCAAGTGGGGAATAGTGTCGAAGGCTTTGGCTAGGTCAAGGTAGGCTGTGTGCATAGTCTTCTCCTCATCCCTGTATTTGGTGACTGTTTCGAAGAAGTCGACCAAGTTTTACAGGCATGATTCTCCCTTTGACAAAACCAAACTGTGTGGGGTCAAGCGTCTGGAGATTATCAATGTCCTTGTTTATAAGGCTCATGATAATGCACTCCATGGCTTAGCAGATCAGTCTAGTTAGGTTAATGGGCCTATAATTACCAGAGTCCGTGGACGCTCCACCTTTTTGTAGAGGCATGACAGTGGCTGTCCTCCATTTGGCTGGGACGAAGCCAGTTTTTCAGGCTTTGGTTGAATAGGCTGTAAAATCCACACATTTATTCCTCTGACGTCAGAGGAATAAACGTGTGGATTTTATAGCCTGGTGGTCTTTTTCCTTATTTTGTATTTTTCTGCTGTGGTTTGCTGATTTGGTTGAATAGGTTGCCTAATGGAGCTGAGAGCTCATGCCTCAGTTCATGTAGGATACAGCCAGGGATGTTGTCGGTTCCCATGAAGGCTGCATTTTTTTGCCTTTGAGAGGGCATTAAACACCTGCTCCCTGATGATGAGGGGGTGTGGGCAAGTGCTGGGGATGTCTGGGTTTACTGATGGGGGAGATGGAGGATGAAGTTTTCACTGAACCTGTCTGCCAGCAGGTTGGCTATAGCTACAGTGTTTGTATATGTGGTGTTATTGACCACCAGTACAGAGCAGATATGGGTGTTACCTTTGAGATTGCGGACATATGTGAAGAAGGCCTTGTGACTGTCCTTAGTGGATGTGGCCAATTTGGACTCAAAGTTAGCCTTAGTGGATTTCACCAGTGACCTTATTTACTTGTTCAAAGGCGACAGTGCTTCCAACCTGGCACCTGCTCCTTCTTGGTCCTTGACAGCAATGTTTTCCTTTTATAATAGTATCTGTTTATTGCTACTGTCCACCAGACAGGATTACTCTTCCTTGAGGAAGATTATTTGGTCCTGTCAGATATTGCTGAGTCCATAGAGTTTTTTGGTGTAGGCTTGGACATTAGTGCTAGTTCCAACTGAAGGGGCAGTAGCTGTGAAGCAGCTTATACCGGCTCTCAGGAGATTGTAGTCAGCTTTGGCAAAGTTTTTTTGTTGGATACTGACAAGGTGGGGGGGGGGGTTAGGGGAGATGATGATTTTGAAAGTTATCGCTTTATGGTCAGATCTTACCAAAGAGGATGAAACTGTAGGGGTGCTACAGTGGCTACTCATGTTGCTTAGAACCAGGTCCAGGATATTTTCACCTTTCTTAGGGGTGTCGATCAGCTGATACAACAGACTACACTGAATAAGTAAAGGAATCTCTGGGCGTTCATTTTGGGCTAGAACAGGTCTTCCACTCTATGGTTGGGTAGTTAAAGTCACAGAGAATCAGGACAGAGGGTTGAATCTTGATGGATTCAAGTCCAGATAGGTGGAGTGGGCGTCCTGAATCATGATTGGGGGTCTGTAGCTAGCTATGATTTGAATAGGTGCTTTGTCAACAGTTAAGTGCACTTGGGAGTATCTCCTGCACGTCATTCCATTTGACCAGCCTGGAGGTGTGTATGTCTTTAATAAATACTGAAACTCCACCTCCTTTGGCTTTGTAGCCCTTCATTTGGGGTCTGAAAGTATGGTAGGATGAGTAACCTGGTAAGGCTGGGGGGCCCTCCGCAGCTTTGAATCAGGTTCCATGTGACTGCACAAATGTCAGCAACCTCCACGGCAAGGAATGCTTGCAATGAGTGCAGTTTCATGCTAAGACTCCTAGCATTTAGCAGCATGGTCTTTAAATTTTGTTTAGAAGAATTTGTCATGTTTGCAATGTTGCTCATGACTTTGCCTAAAAAAGGCACTATGGGGGAGGCAAGAGCCTTTGCCTGAAGCCCAGGGGTAACAGTTGAAGGCCATCTCTGGCAAAGCATCATGATCTGTCCATCATGTCCTCCCAGGCTGCCAGGTACTGGATCCCTTGGAATGACACCAGAAACTAAGCCAATTGTTAAAGTCAATCATTTTCTGTTTGAATTGAGACATTCTGGATGATAGTAAGATGCTGCTTAAGGCTAGGGACATACCTGCTTGGGACATATTCAGCAAGCTCAATCATGTGTCTCTTCATATAGTCCAGAGAGCCACGTGTCTCAAGTTATTGACACCAACATGGACTATGACAGAGTCATAACAGTACCTGCTGTTAAGAGACTTAAGTGCATGCATGAATAGGCTTATTCTAGCACCTGACAAGCAACTTACCGTGACTTTCTCCTTCTCTAGCCTTGTAAGGGGCACATCTGTGTGTCTCATGATAGAGTCTCCTGTGACTAGTATGTTGGGTTTGTGGCTGGGTCTTAGAGGCTGTGAGAGACAGCCTGTGTACTGTGTGTGATGCTTGGTGCTGTGGGTTATGATGTGCATGTGTGTTTTTTTTTCAGAAGTCTCTTTTGTTTAGGTATGTTTTTGTTGAGAACCTCTGCATATGTAGGAGTGTGTTGTACAGGTGTGGTCTTCGTAGTGTTTGTGCAGACAACCTTCTCAGTGCCAGATGTACTGGCTTGTGATTGAGACGGCAATGATTCTATGTTCTTAATGTAACTGGATCTCTCATATTGTGTTGATGGTTGGTAGTAGTAGAGGGTTGTCCACATAAGGCATATGTTACACTATCTCAGGATGTCCATATCAACCAGACTACCAGGAGAAACCACAGGAAATTGTCCGTCCATGGTTGTCAGAATCTGTGGAAGATATGTTATATGGGATAACTTACAAAATTTGTTAAAAAAATCTTAACTTCAATAGCATGGTATTTTAGTTTAATTAATTGATTTGATTGTAGTGGATGTCTTTGTAAATACTTTGGTTATTTTACTGAATGTTATAACCATTTCTATTTTAATTACTTGTATAAAATTGTTATGATATTTACTTGTATGTTAAAAATAATAAACTTGTTTAAAAAAAAAAAAAAAGGAATCTGTGGAAGAGAGGTCTTGTACAAAAACCCTTTCCCATCCGAGTAGGAGAAACTGTTTTATTACTCCACAAAGGAGGAAACAGAGATTTGGTTAGGAGGATATATAATAATTCGCCGGAAAGGTGGAATTTCTTCCCACTGCCATCTGTAACCTTGCTGAATCAGTCCCAGAATATATTTCTCTGAAACAATTTGTTGACAAAGACAGAAATTGAGATTCAGACTTTCTGGAAGCAAAAAGGGGCTGCCAGTTTGGAAGGTGGGGAGTCATGGTCCCTTATATAGTTATTCTGCCTTATTTGGCTGTCTTTTGTCTTTGGAGGTTCCTGCTTTCTTTCTGGAAGCCCACTGTCACCGTTTTTAAACATCTGCTTACCAGTGTTCTGTTGAGACTATTTATTTATTTTGCCAAAATTAGAAGAGGGTGCAGAAAATCCCTTAAAATGTAGAAAGGAAGGGTTGAAAAATCTGACAAGAGTCCTTGAATTGGCTTACTTCTCTCATCACATTTTTGAACACATCTGCAGCAGGTGGTCCAAAACTAAATCTCTATCTTTTTAAGGAAGAATCTAAAAATCTTATTTTTTACATCTTACAGGAAGTTCTGAGAATGCAGCTAGACAAACTCCTTGATACAGTATCAATGGTAACAACCTTGGATTCATTATCTAAAGTTATCAACATACTCTGAACAATGAGTAGCGATCTGAGAAATGTATGAAACTAAATCATACAGAGTAGATTTTCCTCACGTGAAGGAACTGCAGATAAAACATTCCTCACACTTTCACAATTAGTTACAATAAACTTTAACTTATGAGCCTCAAAGTCGCAAAAGCATATACTTTTCCCAGACTTAACAGTTGTTTTACTATTCTTGTCAGAAGGGAAAAAAATAGAATTAACAAAATGCTTGGCAGCAACTGGATTAAGTAAAGCTGTATTTGCTTGGTCAGGTCAGAGAAGAGTGTACAGAAAACTTCAAAGACTGTTGAATGCTGCACATTCTATCTGACTTTTTAAGTGCAGCAAGTTGGCTATCAAGGAAGCCATAGGCTGTCTTAAGCACATCCTCCAATGCTGACGGCAATGGAGTAGGAGATGGATGAAGGCTCTGGGAATTCCAGTTATAACAGCTCATACGATTTTCTGAGGGACTAGAAAACCTCAGTTTTCTCCCACTGAATACAATGGCACATTCTGGAAACAGTCTCAGAAAAAGAGAATCCCTCACAGGGAGAATTAGAAGCCATACTCTCCTCAGAGTCTGAATCAGAAATCTGAGGAGAAAAACTTTCATCTGTCCTATTGCCTTCCTCTACACATTCATTTTCTTGAATCTGCTCAGAAAAAGAACCCCAATTTCTTTTACCAGAAACCACATTATAAGAAAGTTCAACAGCCTGTACAAGACCCTGAACCAGACCTAATAAACTACTCCTGTCCAGTGGAACTGGCTGAGAAGATATTTTTTTTTTGCAGGAAATACGGGGCAAAATGCTTATTAAAGGCAACAGCAGCTTCCCCAGAGATAGGGACAACATTTTGGCTAAGTAGGGGCACCTTCCCTGCCCTTTCTTTCAATATTGATAACAGCAGCTCTTCCTTGCCCACTGAAGGGACTCAACAACCACAGAGAATGTGGAAAACTCAAGGTCCATAGTGGCTAAATGGACAACATCATAGGGATTCAGGGAAAAAATGAGTGGCCTGAGGGACCAGCTTTGGCAACAGCAGGATCACCATACTGCAGCTCAGGCAAACTGCTAGCCTGCTGTTGTGGCAAAGGCAGTTTAGTTAATTTTTTTCTTTTTGTGGCAAGAAGGACCAACCATGGGACTAATACTTTATTCCACAGCCAAGATGAGAACGGTGTTTCCTTCCAGGGAAGTTGAGCAGCACAAGCCTGTAAATTATAAAAAATATTTAAAAAGTACTTTTTCTATTCAAAACACAGTAAAAAGGCACTCAAATATACTTTGTCAGCCCCAGAAAGCAATTTAAACACTATTTCTCCAAAAAAAAAATGCTTTTGACTGTTTTGTTTCTGACAGTTTAAAAGTTGTTTAATGGTGCTTTCCTGTTTTAAAAGTAAGAAAAGTTGTATGACAGTCAATCATAACATATATTCCTAGCATAAAAATTCTTTCCTAAACAGGAAACTAAGTTTAAACAATCATTTTAAAAAGTGTAAAGTTTTTCTCCAAAGGGAACTTATCTGCTCAGCAATGGAACAGTACAAGCAGAATGTCGATCCTCGAAAGCCAGCAGAAAAGCACTCTCTTCACATCAGGAAAGCTCTGAAGGGCACCACACCCAAACCTATATTTTAGTCTGCTCAACTCAGACTGTTCGACGGTTTGAAAACATGGAAGTGCCCTGCTGCTTTAGACCTGCAAGAACTGACAGGGCTGTAAAATACTGAAATGAACTGGAAATAACTAGAAGAAACTGAAATTAATGCCTTTATCTTTTAATTACTCAGAAATGCATTGAACAGGTGCCAGTCACTCCTTTATTTGCCAAGTCTTCTTTTACTTTTCAGAATAAAAGGCTGCATTCACTGTAGTTCGGTTTAGAACGTTTTATCGTGTACAGTGGAGGTAGATGTCAACAATATCTGAATTAAATCTTAGTACCTCCAACAATGCTGATAAACTGAAACAGACTGAATTATTATGTAAGTAGCTTCTGCACTCATATTCGTTTCCTCCTGCACAATACAATTAATATTCTGGAATGCTAGATATTTGACCTGAATTCTGCCCTCACTCTCGAGTGTCTGTACCAAACTTCTGAGGACGGCACTGCAATGACTTTCTGCTTATAAGTCTGAACATATATATATATATATATATATATATATATATACACACACATACATATATATATATATATATATGTATATATATATATATATATATATATATATATATATATATATATATATATATATATATATATATATATATATATATATATATATATATATATATATATATATATATATATATATGTATATATATGTATATATATATATATATATATATATGTATGTATATATATATATATATATATATATATATGTATATATATATATATATATATATGTATATATATATATATATATATATATATATATATATATATATATATATATATATATAT
>NC_056748.1:514917828-515049601 GCF_019279795.1 Protopterus annectens | reverse complement strand
AAATTTTGAAATTCACGCAGAGATTGCTCTTTGAGCCAAGCATACCTTCTTAGCACAGACCCAGTTACAGCAGCCGTGCAAGAGGCCTCCAAAGAATCAAAACCACATTGCAAAGTATGTTTTCCATCTTGTTCAGCTGAATGCAATAGATCCTGTAAATTTTTATTTTCCACAGTCGGAAATCATCATTTTCTGTTTAAGCAGTCCCATGATATGCTGCTGATATTTTAGCATAAGAAATTGACAGTTTAAAGCCCTGTTTGCCAAAGTTGCAGAAGTGTAGACCTGCTTACCCCATCTATCCAGCGCCCTGGAATCTCTATCAGAAGGGGTAAGATTTTTAGCAGCTGAAGCCTTAATGCCCTTGGGGCCCTGAGAAATGGTTTCAGGATCCACAACACGATTTTTGAAAAGGAATTTGTGGGAGTCAGGAACCCTGTAGTATGCCTGGCTTACAAGGAGCCAGAGGCAGAGATTCAGGAGCCATACTAGATTCTGAAAACACAATCAACAATGTCAAGAACAGGAGGTATAGCCAAAGGCCTATGCTGAGGAAGAAGAAGAAACCCCCCTAAGCCTCTTTTTAGATTCAGAAAAATCCTGACTTTCCCAGTGGAAATGTTCCCTTAAGGTATGTAAAGTTTCCCCAAAAGAAAAATCCTCAAGGGGAGAAGCAGAAGGAATGGAATTCTCTGCATCAGAGTCCTCATAAGTAGGTATAGATAAATCCTGTTCATTAGAAGAGTCAGAAGAAATAGAATCCTGTTCAGAAGATTCATAGTCAATTTCTGCCCTAGGCCTCTTTGAAGGGGGGGGGGGGTTGGCTACCCCTGATTAGAGTAATTAAATCTTCAGCCATTTTGATCATTTGTTTTTTAGGCATAGGGGCCTGCACATGTGGCCTGGTCATCATTTTTTTAGACATAGATCGAGATTTTGGCCTTAATATTGAAGATGGCATTGGTTTAATATACAAATCTGTAGGCGTGAGTACACCCTCAGAAGCCGGTGCCTGTACAGCGGCTCTGGACTCATCCAAGGTAGAGACATCCACGGGTTCCATAACTGAAGCTTCTCGCGGCATACCGGACTCCAAATGGGTCTCAGCAGAGGCCTGCGAATCAGAAGTAGCGGGTATCAGGGGCTGCAAAAGCGCCTCACTGAGTACCGGCGAACTGGCTTAAGAGAAGCGTCGTTGGCAGTTTTGGACCTCAACGGCTTGTCTCTTTTTCTTTGCGTTTTTTAGGTATTCCAGTAGTCTGACTGCTAACCAACGTCATTTCTGGATAATTAAACCGTGATCCAAAATATTTAGAAGCAAAAATGTACCGACAATGGATAGTGAGTTGATTAAATAAAGCACAGAACCGACAGCAAGGTACGTCATGGTCAGGGCCTAAGCAAGGAATACAGTACAAATGAAAATCCTTATGAGGTATTTGCTTCCCACAAGTAATACAATTAACTTTTACTGACATCGGTAAGGAGCAAGGAAAAAGTTTGCCCAATGGGGTACTTAGCTTTTTAGTTGAAGACCTTGGTTCTGAAACTCAAAAACGAAAATTTCAAGAGTCAGACGACTGGCACTTGCGAACTGCTTCTGCTTCGGGCACCATGCGGCAAGAAAGACTGATGTAATGGCGTCGGCTGCATGTTTTATACCCCCTGACGACCTGACGTCATGGAAGAAGGGACAGCATCTGACGCAGCACCCAAGACTTTGTTAATCAGGCCGACTGAGGGCATCCTGCCAGCAGATTACCCAAATGTAATGACTGCAACAGTGAAACACGAAGAACATCCACATGTTGTCTCTGATTTTTACTTATTTATTTTTTTAATCTTCAGCTTTAAGGCTTTCATTCTTTCTTATTCTCAGGTTCACTGTCAATCCGGCACACTTCTTTGTCCTGCATTAATAAATGTAATTGCACATTTTGACAGTTCATCTATAGATTACCTCTATAATCATTTAATTTGTTCAAAAGCCTGCCTCTAATTTATTTCTTATGACATACACAGCACTATTCTCTAATCAATGAATCACATAGTTGACAAACTCCAGAACTCAGTCACATATGAAATCAACAGTTTCTTACATCAATTGGTTTATAGTAAAAATAAATGTCTTACATAGGTTTCATTTTTCTTCTGCTCAAGTCTGGAATTTACCTTTCAGCACTGTAAGTCTGCAGGTGTCCTCCTCAGAGCAAAGCATTAAACAACTCGATGGCTTCCTTGTTTGTTATATGAAAACATACAGCTGTGTAAAATCTTACCATAACATTAGATATCTTTCTCTTCACTGCTGCAGTATTCTAGACAGAAGGGAACAAAACAAACAAGAAGGGGCTGGAGTGAATACAGCAACAGTGAAGAGGAGGACATCTACTGTTATGGTAAGATTTTACACACCTGTAGCATGTCCTTCTGCATCACTGTTGCAGCATTCTAGATGGAAGAGAAAGTAAAAAAGCTGAAGACACAGAATGGGATGTGGAAAGCTAAGAGGAGCCCTCATCAAACTCATAAAAAATGCTTTGGCCCTAGAAATCATATCCAGCTTATGTTTAATAAAGATATCCACTGAAGACCAAGTAGCAACGTCAAGGATGGAATTGGTGCCCAATTCTTTGAAGAAGGCACCAGAAAAGGCAACAGCCATAAGGGAAAGAGCTCTTACAGAACTAGACAGAGACTTGCCATGAAAAGTATACGAAAAAGAAATGCCCTTATATATCCAGGGGAGATGGTTTGCTTAGAAACAGCCAAACCCAATGTCCTGGGATGAAAGGAAAAAAAAAAGTTGATCAGACTTACAAACGGCCTTAGTTTTATCCAAACAGTACCTGAGCTGTCTGTGCAAATCCAAGCTATGCAGGACCCTCTCATTAGCAGACTGAGAAGAAGGGGAAAAAGGGAGTGAGTTGTATCAAATGATTCAAGGATAACTCATTTATTATCTTGGGCATAAAATAAGGATTAGTATGAAGGGACACCCTGTCACTATGAAAAACAAAAAAAAAGGGATGGCCATAAGGGCCTGCAGCTCAGAAACTCTCAGAGTAGAAGTAAAAGCCAGCAACAACAGTTTTCCAGGTGCAATGCTGTAAAGAAACAGAATCTGCAGGCTCAAAAGGAGCCCAAGTCAATTCTTCCAATACAAAATTAAGATCTCAAGGAGAAAACATAGAATTCCTTGGAGGCCCAATAAGTAGGCCACCTTTAAGGAATCATTTGACCACAAAATAAGAAGTCAAAGGAGAATTCAAGAGCAGACAAGCAGAAACAGCTGACAAATGGCCCTTCACAGAAGAGGAGGCCAGGCCAGATTGGAGAAACTCACAGAAATAACAGGACTAGAACAATTCCCACTGAAAAAGGGTCCTGGTTACCAGCATGGCACCAGACAGAATATCTTTTCCATTTGAACATTTATGATTTTCTCGTTGAGGGTTTCCTTGCCTATGGTTCATGCTCTCAATAATAATCTGTCTAAGCAACAGAGACCTCCAAAGCAGAAATGCAAGCAACCTCTATCCCCCAACACAACCCAAATGACACATAGCCCACAGACGCAGTGTGCCACTCAACCACAGCCAATAAGGCAAAACAACGTACCCAACACACTAGTCATAGGTGATTCTATAGTCAGGCACACTCACCAGGCTAAACAAGGAGAAGGTTACTGTCAGCTGCCTGTCGGGCGCCAGGATCAGCCACATAACCCACGCACTCAGGTCACTCCACAAGTACAAATATGACTCTGTCATTGTCCATGTTGGTGTGAATGACCTGAGACGTACCTCCCTGGACTACATGAAAAGGGACATGGAAGAGCTCTCCGATCTTGTAGCCCAGGCAGTTATAACCCTAGCCCTGAGTAGCATTCTGCCATCATCCAGAATGATACCGCAGTGCAAGGACAAAATTACTGACTTCAACAATTGGCTAAGCTTCTGGTGTCATTCTAAGGGGATCCAGTATCTGCCTGCTTGTGATGACATGGTCGACAGACAACCATGTTTTGCCACAGATGGCCTGCACCCGTCGCCCTTGGGATTCCGGATACTGGCTAAGGCTCTTGCTGCCCCTATAGTGCCTTTTTAGGCAAAGTTCAAATAACAAATTCACCACCATAACAGGAACAGGCAATCAAAAATGGAGGGTAATGCTATTCAGTGCTAAAAGTCTAAATCTCAAAATGCACTCACTCAAGGCACTCCTTAAAATGGACAGTATCGATATCTGTGCAGTGACTTAGACCTGGTTCAAGGCTCCAGAGAGCACCCCTGCACTACCAGGCTATAACTTATACCACACGTTTCGGCCATGTAACCTGGACCAAAACACCAAAGGCGGAGGTGTGTCCATGTTCATTAAGGATAGCCACACCTCCAAAGCAGGTAGCTCAGCATAATGCATCAGAGGTTATCCAAGTGCAACTAACTCTGGGCAAAACTGCAATCTCAATTGTAGCTTGCTACAGATCCCCCACCATGCCTCAGGATTCCCACTCAGCTCTTCTTGATGTACTGGAAAATATTAGGGTTCAACCAAACACCCTAATAGTGGGCGACTTCAACTACCCCACCATTAACTAGGAAAACTACTCCTGTACAAACTCCTTAGCTCAACGCTTTCTGGAATTCATAAACTCCAATGCCCTGGATCAACGTATCCACACCCCCACCAGGGGAAACAATATCCTAGACCTAGTTATTACTAACATGAGTGACTGGTGTTCCACACCTGAAGTCAACTCCTCGTTGGTCCGATCCGACCATAAGCTAATCACCCTTGATATCCACATCCTGCCCCCACCCGCCATTAAGGAAACCACAGTAAAATATTTCTCCAAAGCCAACTTCATGCTTCTTAAGACACAATAGTGGTGCACTTCATGACACCCAAGCAGATTGACAATACAGTTACAACTGCTGAATCCTACACAAATGCACTCTAAGCACTTACACGAGTGCATGGATCGTGCTATCCCAAACAGAACCAAGATGCTATCCTCCAAAAAAAGGAAGCCAATCTGGTGGTCCCCTGCCATAAACTAATTGTACAACAGAAGAAAGAAACTGTTGCAAAAGAGAGTAAAATCCCATGAGTGGAGGAGCTCCCTGGTCAGCCTCAGTTAGAAGCTGAGATCCCTTATAAGATCCTCCAAAGTTAGCTACGAAAACAAAATCACCACCAATTCCAAGGACAACCACAAAGCATTCTATAGCTATGTCAAGAATCTCAATAGCAACAACCAGCTCTGCTCCGAGTTACGGCACAAAGGCAAGAAAATTACAGAACCAACTGATATTGCCAACATCCTGGCAGATAGCACTTTATCCCCCTCTCACTCCCTAAAGGGCCCATAACTATACAGGAAGAATGCAGAGTCCCTTGTAATCACAACTACGCAGGTAAAATCTGAACACTCTCTAAAGCCAAAAACACAGCATCCATGGGACCGGACAACATCCCAGGCTGCGTTTTGCAAGAACTTCAGAACGAACTGGTTCCCACTTGAGCACCATGTTCAATAATAGCCTCGCATCAGGCTATGTGCCCATTGAATGGCACACAGCAACAGTTATCCCACTCCACAAAGGGGGAGCCACCACTGATCCTAGGAACTATCTACCTATTAGCCTGACAAGCCTGGTCTGCAAGTCCATGGAACGTTATCATCATGGAACTCAAACAAAGACATTGGTAACCTCCAAACTCTGGATCCCACCCAGTTCAGGTTTGTGAAAGGCAGATCATGCCTCCTGAACTTGATCAACTTCTTTGAGGCAGTCACCAAAGCTGCAGATGAGGGTAAGGTGGTTCACACAGCCTATCTTGACCTCGCCAAGGCTTTCTACACCATCCCCCCATTCCGGAATTATAGCTAAACTCACTAAACTAGGTATAAATCCCTACATCACAAGATGGGTTGCCAACTGGCTCACTGACAGAATCCACACTGTAAAAGTTGCAAACTCCAAATTTGACCTCAAAGCAGTGACAAGTGGAGTACCACAAGATTCTGTCCTGGAACCTTTCCTGTTTGGTATCTACTTCTCTGAAGTACAGGCTAACACAGAAGGCCTCTGGCTAACAAAGTTCGCAGATGACTGCAAACTAGGAGCCATAGTCAAGTCCCCAAATGATGTGGACATCCTACAGAAGGGCCTCGCTGAGACAGATGCCTGGTGTCAGAGCCATGGCCTCAAGCTCAATGCCAAAAAGTGCAGTGTCATCCCCTTTGGTAAAAACTCTGTACCCATGAGCTACCACATAGGCAGCAATCTACTTAACACCGAATGCATGATAAGAGACCTTGGGATTCAGGTTGACAGTAGTCTCTCCTTTGATAGTCACACTGCCATAGTAGTCAGGAAGTCCTACTACATGACACATACCTCATCATAAAAGAGTTCTCATCCAGGAAAAAAGAGGTCATTGGGCCCTTCTACTCGACACTCATTAGACCCATTTATAGAGTACAATGCCCCTTTTGGAATGTACCTCAAGACATCTGCAGCAGCTGGAAAGGCCACAGAAGTACCTCACAAAGAGGATTACTGGCCTCAAACAAATGCCCTACACTGACCGCCTCAAAAAAACTCCAGCTTTACTCCATAGCATATTGCCTACTCTGAGGTGATCTCTGCCTAACATATAAAGCTATGTCAAACCCAGAGCTGTTGGACATGCTACACCTAAAGAAATCCCAATCCCTCAGAGCTACATGCTCTAGGGACCTAAACCTTGTCACCACAATAAACAGGACATGCTAGAGGGATAGATTTCTGTCCCAGGGACTTCCCATACTCTGAAACAGGCTACCCATCTATGTCTAGCAAATTTCTTCATTAGCACTCTTCAAGAAAAATCTTGATGAGTGGATAGGAAATAGGAAATACACCCCGGGGATCACTTCTGTGTGTCTGCTCGACAGTGGCACAAGAAAATAACTTTCTTGGGTGGCGTAAGCCAGGGAACCTTGTTGGCTAGGCTTATGTAGGCCCTTGGGCTGATAGCCTAGTACCTACCTATGAGCACATCCTCAGAAAAGAGTTGCCTGAAAGAGATTAAAACCCTATCACCAACAGTGTCAGCTGAAGAGTGGACAAGTGAGAATGGATGAGAGACCCCTTGTCCTGTGTGAGGAGATCCAAACAGTGAGGTAACTTATGGTGATTGCTTTGGCCAAGACAGCACTGGCTCCCCCTCTTAATGCATCTGGCTAGGGGCAGAGTCATTAACAAGATTTTTGGGAGTCCAGCTGACTCTTCTGCAGGATTCTTGGAATTAGAGGTAGAGGAGGAAAGCATAAATAAACATCCTCTTCCAAGGAAAACAAAGGGCGTTTGTCTTCCATGCCAAAGGAAGCTCCCTGTTCAGAGGGGTGGCAAAAAGATCTGCCAGAGAAATATCCCACTGGTGGACAATGTCCAGAAACACGTCTCTGTGAAGCATCTACTCATGAGCCTGTGTTGTGAACCTGCTCAAAGAGTCTCCCATTAGATTATGTTCTGAAGGAATGTATACTGCCTGAAGAATTAACTGATAACCGAGAGCCACTCCCCACGCCTAAAGAGCCATCCTGCAGAGGATCACAGGAAGTTACCAGGCTAATGGCCCTAGGGCCCTTAAAAGCCTAGGCAAGTTCCATAAATTAAGTTAAAGACAAGAAACCAGCCAATGAAGACCAACCGTAGATAACTTATTGTCACAAAAAATAACTGAGCGCTTTCGTTGAGTATAACACAAGACTTTTTCAGAATTAAAACATATAAATCAACTCAAGTTTAAATAACTCTCTCCCTAGTCACGTGTAAAAAACATACAATCATATTAAGACTTGACACACATTAAAAAAAATTCCACCCTTACTGCTTTTAGAACTTCACTAACATTAAAAACAATAAAAATATGAATAATGATCAGACATTATATGAATTTAATCTCAAAACACTGCCTAAAGAAATCCATCGTTTAAACCTGGATAAGACCATGCACTTAACTTAATTTGCCATTTGAGTTCAGAAAGCTCTAGTAAGTCATCCCACGGACCACCTCTATTGTTCTTTATAATCGCATGAAGGCCAAAGAACAAAAACTTATGCGAAGGAAAGTTAGAAAGGTGTCTATAGAGAGTGTTACATTCCTTCTTGTTTCTAGAAATGTTTGCAAATTCTGTTGTTAAATTTTCTTTTGTTTTTCCCCACACAAAAACTAATACAATCTTTGCATTGAGCGAGGTAGACAATACCTGACCTGTTACAATTACAATGGAATTTTGAACTAATCCTGACTCCATTAATCAACACACTGTCCTTTTCTAATATGTTCTTGCACTGGGAACAAAACCCACATTTAAAAGGTACCCTTTCTTTTGCTAGTAAATTTGTAGGCCATATCTGTATCCTGCCTTTCTAGATATCCCTTCTTAAATACTATCCTAGGCTCTAAGCCTAAGGTGTCAGTCATGTTGTCAAAACAAGAAAAAAAATTTCCAGTTGAACTTTAGTACATCATATATTTCTGGAAGATCCACAGTAAATTTAGTTACAAAATTATCTATGAATTTAGACCGATCTTCTCTGTCAACTTTAGTTGAAGCAAAAGTCTCTTGAGATCTAAGAATGGGGACACAATTCCATTTTCTCTTTAATT
Source organism: Protopterus annectens (assembly GCF_019279795.1). Taxonomy (NCBI): domain Eukaryota; kingdom Metazoa; phylum Chordata; order Ceratodontiformes; family Protopteridae; genus Protopterus; species Protopterus annectens. The sequence goes on along the minus strand of NC_056748.1, from coordinate 515,040,931 downwards.
TTTTACTTCCTCAGACAATTATTACCAAACTTGAATGGTATCCCCTAGCTGTAAACATGGAGGACAACCTGTCACTTTCTATTAAAAAGGTTTTGTCTTCTGAAATCATACTTGCCAATCAAATAAACTGGCCTTTTACTATACCCTTCTTTGAAACTCAGGATGGCAAGTACCATAATTTAACATACTATTCCAATAGGTAGCTTTTCCAAAAATGTTACTAGTAATTCTTTGCTGGGTAGCATCTTTAGTAATATCTACAGTCAAGTAGCTAATGTGTGAGGAATTATAGGTTCATAGGACGATACTAGGCTATTGGCCCAGATGCCTTTATAAAAGTCTAGCCAAAAATTTCACTCATGTTCCCACAAAGTCAGCACCTGTTTTCCCTGTCCAGCAGGGGACTCAGGTGTGCTCCTAGGGGTATATTGTCTGTTTCCCATCAAGTTGTCCAGGTTCCTCTTAAAGAGGACTAGTGAGGCACTCTGCTAGACATGGAGAGGGAGTCTATTCCACAGATGGGGGAGTCATTAGGACACAAATCTATCCTGCCAACAAGTTCTATTAATGTCACAGACCAGGTTGAGGCCTTGCATGCTGGATGCATGAGTGAAGTTTGACTTGCAGATATGCAGCAACTCCATCAAGGCTGACACAAGTCAGCTCTGAACAGTCTTTATGAGACTGAGTAGAGGGCAGGGCTTTTAGCCTATCTGTATAGGATAGGTCTTTGAGACCCTGAGCTTTCCTGTGGTCTCTCCAACTGCTGCATGTGCTTGGCAAGGTACATGCCGAAGGGGGCATTGAACTTGATAATGGGTCTGATAAGGGAAGAGTACAGGGATGTTATGACCTCCTTGTTCCTGGATGAAATACCCTTACTTAAGAGGTGGACCATGCACAAAGCCTTCTAAACAATGGAGGCAAAGTGGTGGTCAAAAGTCAGGTTGCTATCAACCTGAGTGCCCAAGTCCCTCAACTGATTTCATGCTTAGTATGCTGTTATTAAGAAGATAATTAGTGTGGATGCTATTAATAAGATAATTAGCGTGGATGCCATTTTCCCCAGAGGGGATAATGATGCATTTCTTGGCATTCACTTTGAGGCCATGCTTCTGGCACCAGTCATTAGTTTGGGTAAGGCCCTCTTGGAGGACGTTCAAATCACTAGGGGAATTTATTACAGTGCCCAGCTGCAGTCATCTGCAAACTTGGTCCCACAGACCACTGATTTTGGCTTGCATCTCAGAAAAGTACATCCCAAACAGTAGAGGCCCCAAGATCAATCCTTTGGGTACGCCGCTTGTAACGGGGCTACTACTAGAGGTAGATGGCTTCCCCTATTTTGACTGAATAGGTTCTATCAGTGAGCCAGTTAGCTACCCATCTGGTAACATATGGGTTGATGCCTAGCTGGGAGAGTTTATCTATTATGCCCGAGTGGAGAATAGAGTCAAAGGATTTGGCTAGGTCAAGGTAGGCAGTGTGCGCAGTCTTCCCCTCATCCATGGCTTTGGTGACTATTTTAAAGGTGACCAAGTTTAACAGGCATGATCTCCCTTTGACAAAACCAGAATGTGTGGGATCAAGCGTTTGGAGGTTGCCAATGTCCTTGTTTATAAGGTCCAATATAATGTGTTCCATAGCCTTCAGATCAGGCTAGTTAGGCTGATGGGCCTATAACTTTCTGAGTTAGTGGATGCTCCACCTTTGTGTAGAGGGATGACCATGGCTATTCTCCATTCTGCTGGGACAAAGCCGGTGCACAGGCTTTGGTTGAATAGGGTGCCTAGTGGTGCTGACAGATCTCGCCTGAGTTCATGTATGACACAGCCAGGGATGTTGTCAGTTCCCATGGAAACTGCATTTTTTGCCCTTGAAAGGGCATTAATGACCTGCTCCCTGGTGATGAGGGGAGGGGGGAAGGTGCTGGGGATGTCCTGGTTTACTGATGGGGGACAGGGAGGTGAAGTTTTCACTAAACTTGTCTGCCACCAAGTTGGCTACATCTATGGCATTTGTGTACGTAGTACTCCTGACCACCAATTCAGAGCAGATTTGGGAGTTACCTTTGAGATTGTGGACATATGCGAAGAAGACCTTGTGACTGCCTTAATGGATGCGGCCAATTTGGACTCGAAGTTAGTCTTAGAGGATTTCACCAGTGACCTTATTTGTTTGTCCAGACAAAGGAGAGATTGCTTCCAACTTGGTACCTGCTCCTTCTTCGTCCTGAACAACAATTTTTTTTTCCTTTTATTACAGAGTCTGTTTATTGCTGCTGTCCACCAGACAGGTTTACTCTTCCTTGAGAAAGATGATTTGGTCCTGTCAGGCATTGCTGAGTCCATGCAGCTATATAGGTGCTCATATAATTTTTTGGTGTAGGCTTGGAAATTAGTGCTTGTTCCAACTGAAGGGATGGTGGCTGTGAAGCTGCTCATACCTGCTCTCAGGAGGTTGTAGTTAGCTTTGGAAATGTTTTTTTGTTCGAACCTAGCAAGGGGGGGGGGGGGTCATGGGAGATGGTGACTCTGAAAGTGATTGCTTTATGGTTGGATCTTGCCAAGGAGCATGACAATGTAGGGGTTCTACAGTGGCTACTCATGTTGGTTAGTACCAGGTCCAGGATATTTTCACCTCTTGTGGGGGTGTCAACCAGCTGATCCAATGCACTGTCATTGATGAAGTTGAGGAACATCTGGCCGTTCGTGTTTGAGCTAGAATAGATCTTCCACTCTATGGTTGGGTAGTTAAAGTCACACAGCATCAGGGTAAAGGGTTGAATCCTGATGGATTCAAATAAGCCCAGATAGGTAGAGTGGGCCTCTTGAGTCATGGTTGGGGGGTCTGTAGCTAGCTATGATTTGAATAGGTGCTTTGTCAATAGTTAACTGCACATGGAGTGTCTCCTGTGTGTCATACTGTTTGACCAGCCGGGAGGTGTGTATGTCATTGATAAATATTGAAACTCCATATCTTTTGGATTTGTAGCCCTCCATTTGGGGTCTGAAAGTATGGTAGGGCAAGTAACCTGGTAAGGCTGGGGTGCACTCCGCAACTTTGAACCAGGTTTCAGTGACTGCGCAAATGTCAGCATCTTCCAAGGTGAGGAATTCTTGCAATGAATGCAGTTTCATGTTAAGACTCCAAGCATTTAGCAGCATGACCTTTAAATTTTGTTTAGAAGAATTTTTCACATTGCTAATTTTGTCCTCATGACTTTGCCTACAAAAGGCACTATGGGGGAGACAACAGCCTCTGCCAGAAGCCTAAAGCCCAGGGGAGACAGATGAAGGCCATCTCTGGCAAACCATAGTGGTCTGTCAATCATACTCCCAGACTGTCAGGCACTGGATTCCCTTGGAATGACACCAGAAACTAAGCCAATTGTTAAAGGCAATCATTTTCGGTTTGTATAGAAGCATCATTCTGGGTAACGGTAGGATGCTGCTTAAGGCTAGGGACATACCTGCCTGGGACACACATTCAGCGAGCTCAATCATGTATCTCTTCATATAATCCAGAGAGATACGTCTCAAGTCATTCACACCTACATGGACCATAGGAATATGTAAATTTCAAAAGGTAGAAGTACCACTCAGGTAATATACAAAAGATTTTAACTCAGTTAAACCGGTTTTCCACACAATAAAAATATCATCCAGATAACTGACATATAGTGACCAAGGGGGTAGTTGAAATTTGCTGAAAATGTGTTCTTTTTCCCATTGTAGCACAACATTTGCAAAAATGGGGGCAGAAGATACTCCCATTGCCACCCTCTTTTTCTGTAGGTAATATTACTCATCTAAAAACACAAAGTTGTGGGCTAGCACAATTTCCATCAGGGCATATAGTGTGTTAATCTCATCATTTCTAAACTGAGTAGAAGCCACCAAAAAATCAGAAAACGACTAACCCTTCTACATGAGGCATAACATTAAAGAGGTTAATAACATCCACAGAAAAAATCATTGATGCAGAAAACTTTACATTTTTAAGCTTGTGTAAATGTTGTTGTCTCTTTTGGCTTTTCCCAATTAGGGGTCGCCACAGTGGAACTCTGGTCCGCTAATGATTGGCAGTAGTTTTTTACATGCCGAGTTGCCGGCCCTGATGCACAGCCTTCAACGAAGGTACGCCCATTCACGCATGTCTCTACACAGAAGACGCACTAGCTGAGAATCGAACGGGACAACGTCTTACTGTGAGGCGACAACGCTATCGCAGCACCACCACAGTAGTTTAATTTTTTTTAAGCTTGTGTAAATAAATCCCAGAAATCCTGACAAAGATGTTCAAATGGCTTGAAAATAAACCGCTACATCAAGAAAATATAAAAAGATAACATGCACTTTTCAGCTGAACTATGTATTGTGAATGATTACTGACTAAATAGTCTGTGGCTGTTATCAGAGTTTACAAGTCTCAACACTGCTGGGTAGAAGCTATTTAAGTATCTGGTGGTCCTGCAGCGGATACTCCAATATCTCTTGCCCAAAGACAGTGGTGTAAAACAGCTGTGTGCAGGGTGAGAGGGGTCACAAATTATTTTGGATGCACATTTAATGTTTCCTGCTGTGAAGAGATCCTGGATTGAAGGCAAGTTGGTGCCCATGATTTTTTCAGCAACTTACACCACTCTCTCTAGCTTCTTTCTTTCTGCTATTGTACTGTTCCCATACCAAACTGTGAAGCTACTGGTGAGAATGTTCTCAGTTACTCTGTAGAATGTAGTGAGAACAGTAGGTGGGAGCTTTGCTTTTTTTGAGCCTTCTGAGAAAGTGGAGATGTTGGTGTGCTTTTTTGACCAACTGTTCACAGTCCGAAAGAGATCCTCCGAAATGTGCACCCATAAAAACTTTGCAAATTTGACCCATTCCACCTCTTCACTATTTATCATGAGAGGTGAGTGTGTTGTTGACCTGTTCCTGAAGTCTATAATGATTTCTTTTGTTTTATTGACATTAAGGTCAAGGTTGTTCTTACCACACCAGTCAATCAATGACTAGACCTCGTATCTGTAAGTTCTTTCATCCTCTCCTTTGATGAGGCCCAAAAACGTAGTATCATCTGCAAACTTAATGACGTGATTGATGGTGCATTTTGCATAAGAGTCATGGGTGAGGACAGAGAACAACAGAGGGCTTAAGCACATAACCCAGAGGAACGCCATTGTTGAGTATTATGTACCCTGAGGGGTTGTTGCCCGCATGTTTTCTGAGGTCTGTTCGTCAAGAAGTCAAGGATCCAACTGCACATGAACTTGCTAACTCCGACATGTACAAGCTTGTCAATAAGCTGCATTAGAACCACTGTGTTGAATGCCGAGGTGAAGTCAAACAAAAGCCTGACGTAGTAATTTCTTCCCTCCAGATGACCGAGTGAGAGGTAGAGTGCCACTGAAATAGCATCCGCAGTATATTTGTTAGTCTGATATGTGAACTGTAGAGGGTCGAAGGGGGATGGAAGTTTTGCTGACAGATGCCTTTAACTAGTCTCTCAAACATTTCATGATGTTTGAAGACCAACCAGTCTGCAATCATTCGGGCAGGATGGTTTAGCTTTCCTGGGGAGTGGGACAATATTTGTCACCTTGAAGCAAGAGGGAACTTTACCAAGAATAAGAGAGGTGTTGACAATATCAGTTGGAACTGAGCATAGTTGGTCTGCACAGCCTTTAAGTACTTTGCCCAGAATTTTATAACTGGCAGCCTTCCTGGGTTTCACCTTTTTAAGTTGAGATCTCATTTCATTGGAGTTAAGGCTGAGCACCCCTTCCTCCTGGCTGACAGGTTGTCCTGTAGCAGCCACATTGTTCTTCTCTTCAAATCTGTCAAAGAAGGAGTTCAACCTGTCCAGGAATTCAGTGTTGTCTTCACACTGAGATGACCTGGTTTTATAGTCAGTAATCTGTTGCATCCCTTGCCAGAGACGCCTGGTGTCCCTCATGTCTGCAAACTGACTTTGTCATTTCTTTCCATATTCCCCCCCTTGGACTCTTTAATGTCCCTTTTTAGGTTTGTTCTACCTTCCCTGAGACCCTCCTTGTCCTTGGCCCTGAATGCTGCACTTCTTACCTTCAGGAGATCATAGACTTTGTTGTTGAGCCGTAGCTTTTGGATTGCTCGGACTGTGATGCTTTAGATGTCAGATACATCATCAACACACACACAGTGATGTAAGCTATTACTGCTTCCATGTAATCATCTACCTTCCCTGCTCATCTGACATAGCTTTCTCTTTGAAAATGTCCCAGCAGGTACTATCAAAGTAGTCTTGGAGACATTCCAAAGCCCCTCATGCCAGACCCTGATCTGCTTAACTGTGGGCTTTTCTCTGATCAGAGCCGGTTTGTAGGCTGGTAGAAGCATGATGGTAAGATGGTCAGAGCTTCCTAAGTTAGATTTATGTATTGCTCTGTAGGCACCTTCGATGTTAGAATATGCCTTGTCCAGAATGTTTGCACCCCTTGTAGGAAACTCCACAAACTGATAGTAGTGGGGTAGAGCACCTCTCTCAGATCTGCTTGATTAAAATCAACAGCAAACTCATGTGCAAAGTGAGTTTTTCATCTGCAGCTCACAGACATAAAAAAGAAATAAAGATTGCTCAGGGCCCTCAGTGGTATTTGCACTGAGTAGAATGTATACCACTATTACATATATTCAATTTAGCTCTCTAGGTACAGAAAGGGTCTGCAGTTTAAGGACAGGAAAGTACAGTTTTGTACCTACCATAAATGTAGATGTTCGAGTGCACATACTGCTGCAGTCATTACACTTGGGTTATCCTGCCGTCAGGCGGGTCCTCGGTCGGCCGAATTCCAAAGTCTTGGTCCGGCGTCGGTTGTCGTTGCTTCTTCCTGGACGTCAGAGCGGCAGGGGAATAAAAGAGGCAGCCGACGCCATTTTCTTCAGTTTTTCTTGCCCCAGATGTCAGGTGCCCCCAAATAGGCAGGCAATACATGATGTTATGCAAACTTACACAAGTAGATAAACCCAATCAGTAGTTGTAAGCAAATACACCATATAGGAGTATCCCAAGTTGGATGTATGCTAGAGGTGTTAGTCATAAGCCCTGTCCTGAGAGGGGATGGAGGGAGGGAAACCTGGACTGCAGCAGTATGTGCACTCTAACATCTACATTTATGGTAGGTACAAAACTGTACTATGTTCATCGTGCCATACTGCTGCAGTCATTACACTTGGGTGAATCCCAAAGCTATGGAAGGGTGGCTGGTATTAGGTTGAATTAGGAGGGGCTAGAATGCCCTGCAGGACTGCGGTGGCAAAGCCCGCTCTAGATTTAGAGTATAATGGCAGGTGGTAGTGCTTGGTAAAAGTGTGCACTGAACTCCAAGTAGCTGCTTCCAAAATGTCCTTGGTTGGGACCCCTCTGAGATATGCTGCTGAGGTAGCTGTTGCCCTGGTGGAGTGTGATCTGATGTATCCTGGCACTGTTTTCCCATGAAATGAATAGCAAAAGCGGATGCAGTGGGCTATCCATTTTGAAATAGTCTGTTTGGAAACAGCCTTTCCTTGAACACCAGCAGCATAAGACACAAAAAGTTGTTCAGATTTTCTGAATGACTTTGTCCTGTCCAAATAGTATCGAAGTTGTCTTTGAATGTCCAAGGAGTGAAGTAGTCTCTCCCCTTTATTCTAGGGGTTTGGATAAAAGGTAGGTAAATGGATAGCCTGATTCAAAGCCACACTGGATACTACCTTTGGCATGAAGGTAGGGTTGGTACGTAAAGAGAGACTGTCCTGATGGAAAATGAGGAAAGGTTGCACTGCCATAAGGGCCTGTAGCTCCGAAACCCTGCGTGCTGAGGTAATAGCCAAAAGCAGAGCCGTTTTCCATGACAAGTATTGCAGTTCTGCTGAGGAGGCAGGTTCAAAAGGAGGTAATGTCAATTTTTCCAGTACGAAGTTAAGGTCCCAAGCTGGAGCTGGTGGATTTCGTGGGGGCCTTATATTTTTTGCCCCTCTGAGGAACTGTCTTAGTAAAGGATGCGAGAATAAGGGAGGATCCGTACTGTATTGTGCTGAAATAGCTGAGGTATGGATTTTGATGGATGAGAAGGAAAGGCCACTGTTTAACATGTCAGCTAGGTACTGCAGAATCTGAGGTATATTTAATATCCAAGGATTTAGGCCTTTTGCTTGGTTCTATGCACAAAATCGCTTCCATTTGCCTGAGTAAGTTTTTCTGGTACTGGGTCTCCTGGCCTCCAAGATAACATTCTGGACCTCCTTTGAGAGGAGTATAGATTGATAAGTTAAGGTATTTTCCATGCAGCTAGATTTAGTGTCCTGAGCTGACTGTGGAGGATCTTGTAATTTTGCTGAGACAACAGAAGTGGGAAATGAGGTAGGATCCAAGGTGGTGAATGAGATAGGCTCTTTAGGAGTGGGTACCAGTGCTGACGAAGCCAGTTCCGAGCAATGAGAATCATTTGTGGCCTCTCTGCTCTGACTTTTAGTAAAACTTTTGTCAGTAGAGGTAGAGGTGGGAAGGCATAGGTTATCAATGTTGTCCAACTGAAAGATAGAGCATCCACTTTCCAGGCCTGTGGATGATAGGTCCTTGTACAGAATTTTTTCAGCTGGTAATTGCTGTGGGAGCAAATAGATCTACATCTGGCTGTCCCCATTTCCGTGCTATCATTGAGAATACTTGAGGGTGTAACTCCCACTCGTGAGGATCTGTCATATTTCTGCTTAATTTGTCTGCCAGAATGTTTTCCTTTCCTGGCATGAATTGTGCTTGTAGTTTTACTTGTAAGGTCAATGCTGTGTTCCACAGGGTCATTGCCTGTCTGCACAGGGGCTAGGAATGAGTTCCCCCCTGTTTATGTACCACATGACTGTGGTGTTGCCTGTCCTTATCAATAGCTGGCCTGGATGCAGTAGGTCTTTGAAGGTCATAAGAGCATTTTGGTTGATGTGTAGGTGCTTCTCTTTTTGGGACCATTTTCCCTGAAAGCACTGATCTGCCATGTGTGCTCCCCAGGCGTAGTCTGAAGCATCTGTTGTGATGATTTGAGTTGCTTGAGGTACACAGAAAGGGAGACCTGTGTTTCTTTGGCATGCTTGAACCCACCACAAAAATTCCTTTTGAAGGCATGGAACGAGTGGTATAATTGTTTCCAAGTTGTGGCTGTATTGAGACCATACATTTTTTAGGTACCATTGTAGTTTCCTCATATGCAGCTTTGCACATGGGATTAGTAGGATGCAAGATGCCATGAATCCCAGAGCCAGCAGGACTTTCCTTGCAGTTAGTCTGGTGAAAGTTGCCATTTTGCTGAAGTATTGAAACAGTTGCCCTTGTTTGTCTGGCGTGAGGTAGGCCATCTGGGCAGTTGTATTTAAGCTGGCACCCAGGAAAATTATCTGTTGAGAAGGTATTAGTTTTGATTTCTTTTTGTTCACTGTGTATCCCAGGAAGTTTAAGAGTTTTATTACAAACGCCAGATGCTGCAATAGAATGTCCTTGCTGTCCGCTTGGATCAGGCAGTCATCCAGATATGGGTAGATTTGTATTCCTTGTCGTCTGCAGAAGGTAATTACTGATGACAGGCATTTCGTAAACACTCTGGGTGCAGTAGATAAGCCAAAGGGCAATGCAGAGAATTGGTAATGGGTTGAACCTGCAAGAAATCTGAGGTATCTTCTGCAATCTTGTCTGATAGGGACATGCAGGTATGCCTCCTTGAGGTCCAATGTTACCAGCCAAGACTCCTTGCCCAGCATGGGAAGAAGCTGCTGTAATGTGAGCATCTTGAATTTTGGCACCTGTAGATATGTGTTTAGGATGGATAGGTCTAAGATAGGTCTCCAATCTTTGTCTTTCCTTGGTACCAGGAATAGTCTGGAATAAAAACCTTGACCTTGTTCTTTTGCAGGTACCTCTTGAATTGCTTTCATATCCATGAGAGTGGAAATTTGTCTTTGTGCCTCTGCCCTTTGATTTTGTGGCAGGTTTGGCATGCCTCTCATTTTTGGAAGGGTGTGAAAGTGGAACCTGTAGCCTCTGTCTATAATGTCCAGAATCCATTTGTCTTTTGTAACACTATGCCAGTTTTTTGAAAATAATGCCAGTTTTCCACCCAAAGGTGCTGCCATTAAAGCTTTGCTTGGCAGGCATAGGGGGAAGTCATTGGGTCTGTTTTCTAAATGACTGTGATCTATCTTCTCCACCTCTTGGGATTGGTGCTTGCCACTGTCTTGCTCTGTAAGATCCTTGAGGTTGTCCTCTACCCCTTGGGCGTCTGTATCGGCCCCTTTGAGGTCTGGCCATGGCTGGAAAGGACCAATTTTTTGAAGGCCAGTTTCTGCTGAAGTGTGGAGGTTGTACCTGTAGGAAATCTTTCACTGTTTGCATAGATTTCGCTTTTTCCTCCATTTTCTTTAGTACCTCCTCAGCTTTAAAACCAAACAATACATCTTTTTGAAGTGGTGCATCTAATAACTTTGCTTTGACATCATCTGGTAAGGTTTGCTCTTTGAGCCAAGCATGTCTATGTATAACAGACCCCGTGACAGCAGCTCTACATGAGGCCTCTAAAGCATCAAAACCACACTGCAAGGTATGTTTACCCACTTGCTCTGCACCATGCAACAAATCCTGCAACTCTTTCAAATCTGGTTGGTCTGTTTGTGTCATTTTGCTTTTCAACTGAGATAACAAAAACTGTTGGTACTTTAACATATGGAATTGACAGTTTAATGCCCTCATGGTTAAAGTGGCAGATGTATACACCTTTTTCCCGCACCTTTCTAATGCTCTGGAATCTCTCTCTGAAGGTAAAGGGTTTTTAGCAGTAGAGGCCTTTATTCCCTTGGGACCCTGTGAAATAGTTTCTGGGTCAGCAGTATGGCTTTTATAGAGGAACTGGTGAGAATCAGGGACCCGGTAATACCTGTCTGGTTTAACCGGGGCTGGAGGAAAAGAATCTGGATTAAGGCTGGCTTCAGTGTAGACATCATCCAAAATATCTAAAACAGGAGGGATAGCCAGGGGCCTATGCTGGGGGAGCAGTAGAAATTCCCTGAGCCTTTTCTTGGAATCTGAGTAATCTTGGCCTTCCCAGTGAAAGTGTTCCCTCAATGTATGCAGGGTTTCCCCAAAAGAGTGGTCCTCGGGGGGGGGGGGGACCGAGGGAATAGACTCCTCAGCATCAGAGTCTTCGAAAGGGGAATAGGCATAATCCTGGTCCTCAGAATGTTCTGAGGTAATAGAAGCCTGGTCTGAGGAAGGGTAGTCTTCCTCCAATCTGGGTCTTTTGCCAGAGGGGGGTTGAGAACCCCTGATGAGAGTTATCAAATCCTCAGCCATTTTAAGCATCTGCTTTTTAGGCATGGGGCCTTGAGAGGTGGTCTGAGGACCCTGTTTTTTAGTTTTCATGGCTGCTTTAGATTCAGTGAAGGATTTAATAGAGAAAGTGGAAGGCCTGAAGACGCCTTCAGAAATGGCAGGCCTGACTAAATTTTGAGTTTCCCAGCCAAGAGTGGCGTCGGTATCTGCAGTAGGAATGGAGACCGAGCAGCCTGCGACCTCGGGTACAGAAGTCACCGGTAAAATAGTTTCATCGGTATTCAGGGGCTGCGTAGGCGCCTCGCTGAGAACCGGAAGTCGGCCTAAGCGTGGTCTCAGTACTCGGTGCGGATGTCGGTCCTTATCTTTGCGTCTTTTGCTTAAAGCTGGTGTCAGTGTATCCGACGACATGATATAATTAAATTTTTTGTCAAAATAATGAAGGGCGAACTCCGCCCGGCGCTTAATAGTGCGCTTGTTGAACCTAGCACAAAAACAGCAGGCCGAGACGTCGTGGTCTGGGCCTAAGCAAGGTATACAGAAAGAGTTGTAATCCTTATGCGGTATTTGCTTCCCACAAGAAATGCAATTATTAACTTTGTCTGACATCGGTCTGAGGCAAGAAAAGTTTCCCCAAGGGGTACTTAGCTTTAAAGAAGACTTCGGCTGAAATACTTTCGTAAATCTCAGGAGCTGGCCGACCGGCACTTGCGAACTGCTTCTGCTTCGGGCACCGCGCGGCAAGAAAGACTGAAGAAAATGGCGTCGGCTGCCTCTTTTATACCCCTGCCGCACTGACGTCAGGGAAGAAGCGACGACAACCAACACCGGACCTAGACTTTGGAATTCGGCCGACCGAGGACCCGCCTGACAGTAGGATAACCCATCTGTAATGACTGCGGCTGTATGCACGATGAACATCCATACAGTCTACTTTCTTATGAGATACCAGAACATAGCCTGCAAATAGGGTATCTGCCTCAGAGACTTGTGACATTTGGAAGTACGTCACCCGTGTATAAAAGATGCATAGCAAGTCACTGCTGGGACAACTGGTAGGAAATGCTGCATTACATATCAGGTAGACTGGGCAGAAGACATATTAACTGGGATATAACGCCCACAGGACAGTTATGCAATCTAAGACTGAAAGCAGCAAGATCCATTCAAAATGGGGAAGTATGTAGTTAGAACAATACAACTGGAGGCATTAGAAAGTTCATGCAACACAAACTAACATTTAAACAAAGTGAACTAAATAAACCAAATGGATAATAAACCACATAAAGTAAAAATTGCAGTAAAAAAAATTCAAGTCCCATCAAAAGCACACAAGACTAAAACCATGCAAAAGTGTACACATTTTCTTTTGCTCAGTCCAACCACTCGCAGCCTAGGGCCGAGGCACAGCTTGGTAAATGGCAGTATAAAAAAACAGCCAATATTAACTTCTGACTAGCTAATGACTGCATACCTAGTATGTTTTGCTTATATAAAAACTCCTTTAACTAGAAAAAATGTGAATATTTATCATAACATTTTTATCACAAAATTAAAGCTGCATACTTAGCATAATGATAGATCTGTAAGAAGTGTGTCTGTCTTCTGCAAGACAAACACTAGGTGCTACAAGTGTTAGGACAGTTCAGCACTGAAAGCTTTTCCAGCTGCCTGTTCCCTTCCAGCTCCCATTATGCTTCTCTTCTTGCAGCGCTCCAGTTGTTCTCTAGTTCAGGAGAACATTTATAGCCACCTGCTAGAGTGACTAAAGTGAAGCTCCCTCAAAAAACGGAGGAAGAAGAAAAGTTGTCAGTTCAGTTCAATCACTGTCAGACTGTTTGGCATAGAAGTGTACAGCACAGGTAGGCCAGCCTGCTCACCCAAGGCCCAAGGAGGGGGACAGTTTGGAGGGCATGTGCTACTACAGGTAGACTCAATCATAAAAAAGATCTGTACTGCATAGAATGCAGTGATTATGCTCCAAAACAGGAAAAAGGAAAGCTTGTTGAAGCACCAATCAAGTCTAGCACTAGGACAACAGACAATGCTGGCAGACAAAGTTCCATGGCAGAAGTAAAAATCGTTTTAAAAGCCTTTTTTTTTTTGGTAGAAGGTTGTATACCTCTTGTCCTGCTACATACTTTTGAAAAAGCATGTAGCATGGCTGTTACTGGCTAGTTTTCAATGGAATTCTGCATCTTCTGGATATTAGTCTTCTAACCTATCTACTCCCTCCATAATCTTCAGCAACTGCTGCTGGTGAGGGGATAACTGGATCCTACTGCCACCAAAAGAGAGGATTCCAGAAAAGCTTCAGAACGGGTGCTGTCTGCCCTAAGGCTGCATGCGACTCGAAGAGCAGAAAAAACCTCTACCTATGGGCATTTGCTTTGGAAGCAGTGTTATTTTTGTCCCCCTCCAATACTTCCCCAATGAGCCAGCTATGGCCCCTGTCAAAAACATATATGGCATTGGCACCTTTGCATATTTTTAAAAGACTTTTACAGGGGCAGAAATTTCACTCCCACACTTGTCCCGGTTCTCCCCTGCTCTTCCATTTCCCTGAGATGCTTAATGACAATGCCACCAAACAAGAGAGGTCCTGCAAAAGGGGAGTCTAAGAAGGATGCCTCCTGCAAAGACCGTTGGCCTGAGTTACAAGTGACAGTGCATAGCTATGCCTATTTCTACAATTCAGGCTGAATGCAGAACAAGGCTATAAATAAGGTGTACATGGCTGACACAATTCATACAGGCAGTGGCGTAGACCTTTAGTTTTTCTTTCTTTTATCCATTTGGTAGCTCCTCCACCACACACACAGCATTCCATCTTTAAAGAGACTGCCCGATCTCAGGATGAAAAAAAAAATCCATCTTACTTCTTGGAGTCTAGGGTTACCACATCAGAGTTGTCCCAAGCCACCTTCATGGCATCCTTCAAAATACCCCATGGGTGGCATCACTCAGAACAGTGGGAAGCATACTTGCATACTTGATGCAGCCTCCTCTGTAGAAATGGGATGAGGCCTGCAGGTCACCTTTTTTTCCTACATGAGGTAATGCACAGAATTTGCGGTTGGGGGGAGGTGTTCCTACAGAATCTATATCCTCGTCATCATCCAGATCTGTCAGGAGTAACTCCCACAGCAGTCAATCAACCTGACCTTCTTAAGGGCTTTAAGTGGTCTTTTAGAGGAGGCTTCCAAAGTCTCAGACAATAAAGCAGATCTTTTTGTGACTTCTGTGGAGCAGGGAGACTTGCATCAAGTTAAGGGAAGCAGAGACATGCAATGCATGATGTCTGTATGTCCACTGATTGCAGTAACGTTAGGCTTGGTCTACAAAACTGATATCACTATCAGATGATACTCTGTGTATGATGACATCAGGTGTACTGATGTCAAGTGTACTAATATCTCTAATGACAGTAGTAACAATTATGCCTGCGGAAAACAATGATTTTCTGGTGTAGTGGTCATTCTATTAGGCTACTCTAGTCTGCAGTCACCTCTGGAGGGCTGTATGATGCATCAAAGCAGATAATCGGGAAACATACCCTCAGCACAAAGAGCCAAATACTGTAATAGTGTTAGATGTGCTGGGAAGACAGACATCATGTAATGATTTTCTGGTGACATTGTTACTGGCTCAAAATAGTGAAGGAATGACACCGGCTTTGTAACACTGTCACCACTGGAAGCCATAGCCCACCTCAGTGTACTGAAGCCATGATTTGGTGAATGAAGAAAGGCTTGCAATAGGGATAAACATAATGGATAAGTCTCTGATAAGCTCTCAAAGTGCTCTTCAACCAAAAGAATAGGAAAGTTAGTCCACTTAGCTCGAGTTCTGAGTTCGTAACCTAGCCTGAGCTAGTAATTCAGGAGCGAGGGAGGTCAGGGACAAAGCTGGCTTCTGTAGCTGAGGAGGATTCATCTGCCTTAGTAACATTCTGTTAAAGACCACCTTGAGCTTCTCTTGCAGTGTCAGGACTGGAGGATGGAGCCAGGTTTTCGTGGTCTAAGCAACAAAGATCAGCTTCATAAAATGGATTTGCTTTTTGACGACTGCTTTGAGATTCCTGATTGACCAGTCTCACAGAGTTTTGTAATTACAAAATACTGTGAGATTATAAAAAGCAAATATTAGCAATTTCTGCTCTCATTTAGTCATTTTCACCCTCCAATGTTGTGGCTAAACTACCCATATTTCCACCACTTTTATATACTAACTTTCAGATCAGCTTACCTCACAGAAAAGGGAATGCAGCAAGGCACATTGCTTATGACTAACAAGCCTCCATTTTTGCATGTCCAGTCTCACTATTCTACAGCTCACCCTCAGGAGCCTCAGAATTTAAAAATATAACTGGCATGACATTACAGGTCCAGCATCAGAAGTGGACAACTCTCATTGTTCTTGCCTTTTTTCCGTAAGGGTCTGAATCATCAGCAAAGTAATTTGTTTCTGACAGCATTGCCAAGTTAAATCTTAAACAACCGAAGCACTCAGTGAAATTGTACTCCTCAACTAAACTGTAAATGCATTAAACATGCCCACTTCCAGGCACACGATCTTGCAGCATACACACAGTTATAGCTATGGTAATCATGATGGATGTTGTAGGCATGAACACTGAAGAAAGGAGAAGGGATAAATGAAGACTAGCAAAAATCCTATAGGAAAAGAAAAGGTAACCAAATTAAGAAAATTACTTGTAAATGTTGTAGCTGGAACTGTGCTAAATATAAAAAAAATCTTAATGAGTGAATTGACATAACAATAGTAAATGCTGAAAAGCAACCTGAAGTGCTCTTCCGTGCCTGAATTCTCATGCAGTGATGAAAACATGAAGAGATACAATAAGAGAAAAATGACAGGAGCTTGGAAGAAACTGGCAACCAGAAAAGGTCTGAGTACTGAGACATAGCTAGATTTGCCACAAATTCCACCTTTAGAACGCACCACTGCACTAACTTGAAGCAACTAGGGTGGTTAGAGTTTTCCAGCCAACTCCATTTCAACCAACTCAAAACGGCTCACCAGATACTGTATCACCCAGAGAAAACACCAGCTCTGAAAAACATCATTCACCCCTACATTAACCTGCAATCTTTACGCTCCTCCAATAAGATCTTAGCTCAAACTACCAAAGCCAATAATTCTGCTGGGGATTCTCTATTCTCAAACTTTGTAGGTAAAATGTGGAACTCCCTACCAACCATGCTCACCTCAGAACCTTCACACCTACAATTCAAAAAAAAGCTTAAACCCCATCTCAATACTCTCTGGCAATGTCCCTGTTCCAAACCTGATTAACCACTATCATTTACCCTTCTCTTACCTCACTATCCTTAACCGCTTTTTAATAAGGCGCCTCGCCTTTGTAACTGACCTATGTTTTTTTTTTATATGCTGCTGTTAGTTTTTTCCCAAGATGTGATGTATCTTTATATTGTAAAAACAAAATAACTGAGAAGGGCCACTTATGCAGACAGCACAAATATTGCCTCAATACGGAAAATGCAAAGGTCAGTTTTATACACACAGTACCTGTATTCTGTTGTTAATGTCAGAGTGCAGTGTTCCACGCTGTTCAGCTTAAACCACCAACGATAGGCACACCTTGCTTATCAAAGCAAAGTTAAAAAGATAATTCCAAAACACAGTTCCAGCTGTTCAGCTCCAAGCTCAAATGGGCAACCCAAGCTGCTCACAAATAAGTCCTGATAACTTTTAAAAGTAAAACTCCGTCTAACAATGCTTGTATAACATCAACTTCAAAAACAAGCGTTAGGCAGATTCTAAAATGCAATACTTTTATTATAAAAAAACGGCAAGCGCTTTCGACACAAGTCTTTTTCAAGCCAAAAAAGCTTGGAGCTGAACAGCTGGAACTGTGTTTTGGAATTATCTTTTTAACTTTGCTTTGATAAGCAAGGTGTGCCTATTGTTGGTGGTTTAAGCTGAACAGCGTGGAACACTGCACTCTGACATTAACAACAGAATACAGGTACTGTGTGTATAAAACTGACCTTTGCATTTTCCGTATTGAGGCAATATTTGTGCTGTCTGCATAAGTGGCCCTTCTCAGTTATTTTGTTTTTACATTTCGTTATACGTGGAAGGACCTTTTGTGGTGTGTTTGGTAGCATTTTGTGGTTATCTTTATATTGTATTTAGAACTCAACTATCTTCCTTTTTTGCATTAACAATGTTCATATGTCTGTTATGTACCTGGAGCTTTTCTCCCCGGGCCTCCGCTGAAAATGGACATGTATCCAGTCGGACTCTCCCAGTTAACAAATGTAAAATAAATAAATAAATAAAAAATACTGATCATTCCAAATGCCTGAAACATACAGCCTTACGTTACCGAAGTTCGTCACACTCTTTCTTCTATGCAACAGCCTTACATGTAAAGACAAACAGAAAATGGTCAGCATTGGCACTCCTTACACTAATACCCTTCCCCAACCTATCAGCAATGCAAACACTCACCCATCACCATGGCAAAGAGCAATAAAAAGCTTCAACTCCCATTCTATATACACCTTACAAACACATTCATCTAACCAAGAGGGAGCCACTTTATTATCTCTATTAAAACAAAAAATTATGAGCAGTTAAGTATCGGGAACATGTTTGACATCAGGAACAATCACTTGTAGGTTTTCAGTAAGGAGATGGTCACAGGAGTAAAAAGAACACTATTGCAGTCAAAAGAAATTAAAAAAATAGGAAGATTTAGCTTCTCAATGTTGCACAGACATCGCATCACACCAGGATACAATTATCCAAGGTTTACGTAGCACCAAAGGGGGCTGACAGTTGGGAGAAAAGGAAAGATTTTGGGGAGAGGAATCAATTCACCTTCCTCAGTGGACAAGAAAAAGATAAGCAGTGCCAACTAAATGCTTCCTGCTGAAGATTCCATTCCTCAGCACGGAGGTGGTGTACCACCTGCCCCTAGCTCTTACTAGATGAGGGGAATAAATGGGGGGTAGGTAGAATCTAAGGGCAGGAACAACTTCCTAACTCTTCACAGAATTTAGGTTAGAATGAAAATGGTTGGAAAAAAATAAGAGAAGTTCTGATTAAAACAAGCATCTCTCTCTCTAACACACTGAAATTAACAACTCTAGACTTCAAGTGCTTGTCTATCACGTCAGATAACAAACTGTAAGAAGGTAGACTACATGTACAGATATCAATATAACTAGTACATACCTGCAAAGGATCAACTTTGCTTAACAAAAATAGAATGGCTACTCTAAATTAAGAGAGAATAAGTGTTTATTTCTCTGACTGCCAAAGTCTCCCTTGAACACAAACTGACCTACTCTTATTATCAGACCTCAGATTATAAGAAAATGGGTCTTTGCTGTATGGCTAAAAGTGCACTGAAAGAAGAGCATTCTGATACAGAATAGCAGATTCTAAATGTGTGTTTTCCTGGAAAAGAATATGTCTTGAAAATAAGCTAATGCAAACAAATGTTAACAGATAATCATCTCATGGATGAAAGAAAAAGCTGCAAACGCATTACACAGGGAAATATATACCACAAATGCCCAGAAAAAACAAACTTGAATTTTATGAAGGCATTATTCAGATGAAATCGGTCAGCAATCACCCAACTAGACGTCTTGTACTAAGTGTATTTTTCCCACATAATGACATTGGGCTGCAATCAGAAAAATCTTAATAAGGAATGATTTGAAGCTGACAACATGAAATACTGTCAGATACTTACTAATGCAAACACTGCAGTACTGTTTAAGCTGTTTGGGTTTATTGACCAATACAGCCAAGAGATGGGACTCAAAAAATAAGGTCAGCAAGAATGATTTAGGACTGTTCAGCAAAGAACTTTCTTAAACAATCTGAAGGTTGAAACATTACATCCACTTGCTGTAATATTCTACACATCTATAACATTTTCATGCCTTATTGTGCTGCTATCTATGCTACTGTGTGTCGTGCCACTTCTTCAGCCTATTTATCAGTCTGTTAGGCTGTAAGTGGCAACTTAACACCTGCAGTATTGCTTGATATCAGTGCTGTTCACTGCAGGTTACTGATGACCCTCATTCGTCAGTCTAATTTCTAATACAACCTTTGTAATTGGCGGTAGCGTTGTTGCCTCACAGTAAGATGTTGTCCTGTTCGATTCTCAGCTAAAGCGTCTTCTGCATGGAGACATGTGTGAATGGGCGTACCTTCGTTGAAGGTTGTGCGTCAGGCCTGGCAAGTCCGTATGTTAAAATCTACTGCCAATCATTAGCGGACCGGAGTTCCGCTGTGGCGACCCCTAACCGGGAAAAGCCAAAAGATACAACAACATGTTGCAAGGTAAATTAGCCACTGTTTTTTAAGTCAGACAGTAATGGATATTTGAGATGCAATCAAGGCTTAAAAAAACTGCAGCCTTGATGGTTGTGTGATTGACGGCCTACCTAACAACTCTCATCATTGTAATGGTGAATAAACTGACCAAAGAAGAGGCTGATGATCAAAAGGCAATGGGAGTAAAAAGTGGCAAAAAAAGGCATCAGGTAAACAAAAATGTGACTGACTCTGCAATGTGTGCTATCCAGGGGCATGAAAAGATTTGAGAACTTATGACCTTTTTCTAAGCAAAGTATATCAAGTTTGTAACTGTGGCTGGTAACTACCTTCTATTGAGAAATATATCAATTATACACACAACCTGAAATATAACTCAGACATGGAACACTGAATTTATTCTACCCTGTGATTACAGGATTTTTTACTATACCTACGTCAGGAACTCATTCAAAGCACAGAGTTAAGTAATTAGTGAAAGGCAATGAAATCCAGACAGTGTGAAAAAAAGAGGTCTGGAGAGCTAGGCCAAAGACTCAGCTTGGTGGGGTGCTCACTGTGAAACCTACTGTCATCTGTAGATCTATACCCAGAACAATACTGCATATTTTTTCTGAGGCCAAGAGCACTTGGTGAGTTGTTCATCAAGGCATATCTGTGTGCCTTTAACATACTTTAATCTGTTTAGTAAAAAATGGTGCGATTCAAAAGACCATAACCTAGGTGGCGATCAGATTCCAAAATTTATTGTTGGATAGTACAGCGGCTCCAAGGACGACAGCCTGTACCCATAGACCTTCACATGCTCTGCAAAGATAGTATGGGGACAGCTTATAACAAACAATAATGTTTTTTTTTTAATAGGAATCCTTATTGTCTTACAATAGAATAAGATGCATTAATCATATAATACCATTTTTTTTTAAATCATGCCAAGAGTCACAGTACACTGTCGGCATCCGAGTGAATGCTAAAATATGTACCTAAAAAATGGTATATAAAATCTGTGTATTCAACGGCTGTGTTGCACCCAAATTTTGGTGCTAGCAGAGATATGAAATCATTTAAATGACTAATCTCGTCTTAAGGTACTTTAGGGACAATGTTTTTTCTTGTACACAAAGAATTAAGCAAAAAAAAAAAAGTGAAATTTGTTTGTCACATAGGAGTTCATTCCGCCACCTTACTTCTGATCTTTAATGTATACGTTCTGAAACTTTAAATACTGTTAACTTCTTCAACTGAAGAGTGTAAAAAATAATGTAATACTGTAAGGAGTTTTGAAAATGTTGGTTTTCATTTTGTATGTTTGTAAAATATGTATCTGGATTTTGTTAATCTTGACTGAAAAGGATCCTGGGACCAATTCATTCATCTGTGGGAAAAAATACATTGACAACAATGGGCTGCCATGCCATATCTTAAAATGTCTAGTATAAAGATTACTGATCAGGATTCATCTGGAAAACGTCTAAAGCATATAAAAAGTTATAGAATGTTTCAAAAATGAAAACCTTTAAGTGCTCCAAAAACGATATTCAATTCTAATAAACTCAATTACTTTCACTAAATACTGCCACAATCCATGTAAATTGTGGGTACGACACAAAAGGTATTCATTTTGTTAAACACACCAAGAAAAAAAAAATACCCACGAACCCCCAACATACATACATACATATAAACTTACAGACAGCTGGAACATTTGAAATGTTTACAAATTCTGGCTTGAGATCTACTTACGACACAGAATGAAATTTAACAGTATTAAGCAAATTCCACATGCCTGCCAAACCAAGAAATGGCGGGGAAGGCCTGTATTATGTACTGCAGATCATCTGAAATTCTGTCTTGATATTTCCAAAGATGAATACAAGTATGCCATCTGGTGGTGCCCATTCAGAACATAATGCTATACAGAAACTAGTAAAACAATACAAAACCGTGCAGTTTTTACTGTGATTTGCATTATAGGTATTGAATTTTTGTCACTGCCTTTTTGATACCTTATATAAAAAGGGATCATAAGAACATTTATACATTGTGCACAAAGGGTGTCTATACTGCTTTTTGGTGTTTTAAAAGTGAGCTGCCAACTGGGGAAAGAAATTCCAATTTGTATTAGGATGAAATAAAGACTTTATGAGGTCATTTATGCCTCTCTAAAAGGGAAAAAGATACTCCAAATTTCACATGCTGAGTGCATCTATATGTACATAAAGATATTCATAGCTAAATGGGTTCTGATGATCGACTGTGCATGCAAACCATTTCAATGCTCTTGATAACACAGTATAAGCACAGTGAAAGAGATACTGGAGTGTTAAATGAAAAACATGCTCTGGTTGAGTCTACAGTTGAGCCTAGAACAGAAATTTCAGTAAAAATGGATAATTAGTAAGATGTACAAAATTATGCATGGTAACTATAAGAATCAATAAGATGATGTTGGACAGGAATGGAAAATGATAATAGAAAGGCAATATACAAAGAAACATTGGAGGACATATGCATGGCTCCCAAGTATGAAACAAAATCTACTTTTATTATTTTTGCACGTAAGTATTTGCAAAGGTATTTTTTATAGTCCAAGTAGATTTGCAAACAGGCAGACAGCAACTGCTGTAGATGTAATAGAAAAGAGAGGGGTACCTGGGAACATGTTTTCTGGGAAAGTAACGTGTTGACAGACTTTAGAAATTCCCTACATGGCATTTTGTCAGAAATTTAAGGGTACAAATTAATTTAATCAATGAATTGATTCTTTTGACCTGGGATATAGAAATTGAACTGCCTAGACATAGTAAAGCCCAACTAAGTTTAATGCTGTTGGCTGCCAAAAAAAAAAAAAAAAAAAAAACCAATTACTAGGAAATGGGAAATCAAAACCAAAACCAACTTTAATAGAAATTTTGAAAGCTGTAAAGTAGACAAAAGAAATGGAGGCAGGATCTTTAGAAAAGGAAATGTGTAAACTACATTGAAATAAATGGAATCTGTGAGAAAGTACAGTGTAAAATCTTACTGTAAACAGTAGATGTCTTTTTCTTTACTGTTGCAGTATTCTTCATTGAAGGGATCTCCACCCAAGGATAGCCCAACATCTGGCCAGTATACTATGCCTTTAGATTCTACAGGTGCCATACATCATACTTTCACTCACCATATAGGGTGTAGGGCATAAAGGTGATATATGGTGACAAATTAAAACTTGAACAATGCTGTAACAAAGTTGCTAAATTTGCAGCAAATGTACATCATTAAAAAGCATAAATTAGTTAGAACTGCTCATCAACTAACATATACACAGCTTCTTACTACCTGTAAAATTATCCAGCATCCATCTATTTGTCCAGCACTAAAAAACATTATATACAACTATGATCCCAGTTGGTCACTGCGATCCAGTGCCCAAAAACTCCTGTTTGTCTACAAACCTAACAAATCTGTTGGGCATTGTCTGTACTCCTACAAAGTTGCTAAGCCCTAGAACTACTGACCTGTATCCATCAGGTCAATACCCTCCCTTCTGTCTTTCAAAACCACTCTGAAAGATTTCCCATCTGAAATTTGGCTCTGTTCTTACTCAAAACCAGGATAAACTATATCCCTAAATGTGAACAAGTACCTTTTCATTCCTTATAAGGCCTTACTCTCCTTCCTTCACTTACTTCTTTACTTCTATCAAATTGGCTTTCTTGGCTTTCTCACTAAATATACCATAAGCCTGTTTTTCTCTCACTTCATATTGCAATTCCCGTTTGTATTAGACCAATTTACCTTTAATTTTTCTACAAACTGTCTAAAATTTCACTAATTAAATGATTGCCATACAACTTGTAGCGATTCTTAACCAATGTTTTTTATATTATGTCTAATCTGCCCTAATTATTTAAACTGTAGATGTTTTTGTTTTATTTCTGAAGATTGTAAAATTACTGCTCTTAAAATGTTTTGTAATAATTTGGAGATTTTCTCCTAGGACCTCCACTGAAAATGGGTTTCTACCCAGTCAGACTTCCCTCGATAATCAACTGTCAATAAATACATAAATAAATAAATATGGATGCAATTACTCACAAATTAAATGCTAGAACATGTACATCCAGAAGAAAGAAGTTCAGAAGGGAAAGATGCAATAGCCCCTCTGTAAGGAGGGTAACAAAAGACTGGCGCAAGAGCCATAACACAGGGGTAAAGGAGAGTGGGACCAAATACTGCAACAGTGAAGAAAAGGACATCTGCTGTTATAAGATTTTACACAACAGTACTATGTCCTTCCATATCACTGTTGCAGTATTCTTCACAGAAGAGAGAGTACAACAATTAAGACAACGACAGAGAAGGAAGGCAAAGAAGAGCCCTCTACAAACACATGTAGAACAGCCCTAGCAAAAAGTACAGTTTTGTACCTACCATAAATGTAGATGTCCGATAGATATGCAACTGCAGTCCTTACATATGGGTTGTCCTGCCTCAGGCAGCCCTCAGTCGGCCGATGTCGCCTCCTCCCCGACGTCAGAGCGGCTGGGGTATAAAAGCATCAGCCGACGCCATCTTCCTCAGTGTTTCTTGCCCCAGATGCCAGGTGCCCTCCAAGGAAGGCTAAATTTAGAACTGGATAAAAAATTCCAGACATACACAACAGCAATAAACAGATACACCATAACAGATATCCCCAGCTAAGTATAAAAGGAGGGAAGTGGACCCAATACACAGAGGGGTAGGAGGGAGGAAAAACCTGACTGCAGTTGCATATCTATCGGACATCTACATTTATGGTAGGTACAAAACTGTACTATGTCCTTCAAGAATGCAACTGCAGTCCTTACATATGGGTTGAATACCATAGCCAAGCTGGGGGTGGTAGGCTCTAAGATAAGGATGGTGTAGCTAAAATGCCCTGCAGGACTGCCGAAGCAAAGCCTGCTCGGGATCTGGAATATAAAGGCAGGTTGTAGTGCTTGGAAAATGTATGCATGGAGCTCCATGTAGCAGCTTCTAGAATGTCCTTTGTAGCCACCCCTCTTAGGAAGGCTGTGGAGGTGGCTGTAGCTCTGGTGGAGTGTGGCCTGATATTGGCTGGCACACCCTTTCCATGGAAAGAACAACAGAATCTGATGCAATGTCCAATCCATTTTGAAATTGTTTGTTTGGAAATTGCCTTTCCTTGCACTCCAGGAGCGTAAGCTACAAATAGTTGGTCAGACTTTCTGTTGGCCTTTGTTCTGTCCAAGTAGTAGCGTAGTTGTCTGTGTATGTCCAAAGTGTGCAGCAGCTTTTCCCCTTTATTTTGAGGATTGGGGAAGAAGGTGGGCAGGTGAATTGCTTGATTTAGAGACACCCTGGATATCACTTTTGGCATAAAAAAAGGATTGGTTCTTAAAGAAACCCTGTCCTGATGAAAAATGAGAAATGGAGGTACTGCCATGAGGGCCTGTATCTCCGAAACTCTTCTTGCTGAGGTAATTGCCAACAGGAAAACTGTTTTCCAGGTAAGAAATTGCAATTCTGAAGATGCTGCTGGTTCAAAAGGAGGAAGAGTTAATTTTTCCAACACGAAGTTGAGGTCCCATGCAGGCACTGGTGGTTTTCTGGGAGGTTTGATATTCTTTATCCCTCTTAGAAATTGTCTTAGTAAAGGATGTGAAAACACAGGTGGATCAGTGTTGTATGTTGCTGAAATTGCTGAAGCGTGTATTTTTATGGAAGAATAGGAAAGTCCATTATGCAGCATTTCTGCCAAGTATTCCAGTATCTGTGGGATGTTCATTACTGATGCATCCTGTCCCTTGTTGGTATTCCAGATGTTGAATCTCTTCCATTTGGCTGAATAAGTCTTTCTGGTGGAAGGTCTGCGTGCTTCCAATAATATCTGTTGAACTTCCTTGGAAAGAGAGACATGGGTAGAAATCATGGAACCCTCCAGGCTGTCAGCTGCAGAGTTTGCAGGTTGGGATGAACCGTCCTGTAATTGTGCTGAGTCAAGAGTAGAGGCCATTGAGGCAGGGGCCACGGGTTGGTGCAAGTTATGCTCCTTAGTAATGGATACCAGTGCTGTCTTGGCCAATCTGGAGCTATTAAGATGCCTTTCGGTTGCTCTGTTTTGATCTTCAGTAACACCTTGGTCATTAATGGTAGAGGTGTGAATGCATAGATTGTTAGAGAGTTCCAGCTGAATGAGAGAGCATCTATTCTCCAGGCTTGTGGATGGTGTGTCCTCGAGCAGAACTTTTTCAGATGATGATTGAGGTGGGAGGCAAAAAGATCTATGTCCGGCCTCCCCCATGCATGAGTTATTTGAGCAAAAATGTCTGGATGCAACATCCATTCGTGCGGGTCCAGGATGTTTCTGCTTAGACTGTCCGCCAGAACATTGTCCCTGCCCGGAACAAACTGGGATTGCAGCTGTATGTTCAGTTTCAGGAATTTTCCCAAAGAGTCATTGTTAGTCTGCAAGGGGGTAAGAATGAGTACCTCCCTGCTTGTTTATGTACCACATAACAGTGGTGTTGTCTGTCTTTATTAGCAGATGGCCTTGTTGAAGATATTTTCCGAAGGCCTCGATTGCATGAATTACTGCTAACATCTCTTTTTGATTGATGTGTAGATGTACTTCCTGGGGGGTCCATTGCCCTTGAATGCATCTGCCCTCCATGTGCGCCCCCCATCCATGGTCTGAGGCGTCTGTTGTAATGGTTTGGCTTGTTTGAGGTTTGTTGAAAGGCATACCTTTGTTTGACTGGCTTGCTTGGGCCCACCGCAAAAATTCCCTTTTTAGACATGAGATGAGTGGGATAATTGCTTTTAAGTTGTGGCTGTGTTGAGACATTAGACTTTTTAGGTACCATTGCAGTTTTCTCATGTGTAGTCTTGCCAGTGGAATCAGTAGAATGCAAGATGCCATGAAACCCAGGGCCTGCAGGATTTTCCTTGCAGTCATCTGGGTGAGCTTTGCTAGGCTTTTGAAGTAATGTGGTAATTGTTTTTGCTTCTCTTCTGTGAGGTAAGCCATTTGTGATTCTGTGTCTAGTTTGGCTCCTAGAAAAATTATTTGTTGGGATGGCAGTAGTCTTGATTTTTGTAAGTTGACTGTGTATCCCAAAGCCTGTAGTAAGTAAATGACATAATTCAAGTTTTTTGTCAAGGCTTGCTTGCTGTCCGCTTGTATAAGGCAGTCGTCCAGGTAAGGGTATATTTGTATCCCCTGGAGTCTGCAGTGTGCAATTACTGATGCCAGGCATTTTGTGAATACTCTGGGCGCAGTAGATAAGCCAAAAGGCAATGCTGAGAATTGATAATGCTCTGACCCTGCAAGAAATCTGAGGTATCTTCTGCAACTGTGTCTGATTGGGACATGCAGGTATGCCTTTTTGGAGGTCCAGAGTAACCAGCCAAGACCCCTTGCCCAGCATGGGAAGGAGTTGCTGTAGCATCAGCATTTTGAATTTTGGTACAATGAGAAAAGTGTTTAGAGCGGACAAGTCCAGTATAGGTCTCCATTGCTTTTCTTTTCTTGGAACAAGGAACAGTCTTGAGTAAAATCCCTGGCCTTGTTCCTGAGGAGGAACCTTTTCTATTGCTTTGATTTTTATCAGCTTTGAAACTTGTTCGAATGCCTCTGCCCTTTGATTTTGTGGCAGGTTTGGCATGCCTTGTCTTGTTGGTCAAGTATGAAAGTGGAACCTGTAGCCTTGGTCTATTATGTCCAGAATCCATTTGTCCTTTGTTAAAATGTGTCAATTTTTTGAAAATAAGGATAATTTTCCGCCAAAAGGTGCTTCTCTTTGAGCCTTGGTCGGCGGTGTCAAAGACAAGTCATTGTGATTGTCCCTGTGGAGCAGGGGATGTCCCTGCGCCACCTCTCTGATTAGTCGGTTGCCATTGGCGTCCTCTGTAGGAGCCTCTGTATTGCCCTCTTCCTCTGGTACGCCTGTTTTTTCCCCTTTTGAAACTTGTCAGTGTCTGGAAAGGACCAATTCTTAGAAGGCCAATTCCTGCTGAACCTTGGTGGCTGAACCTGGAGGAAATCCTTGACTGTTTGCACTGATTTAGCCTTTTCCTCAATTGATTTCAACACATCCTGAGCATTAGCACCAAATAGCTTGTGTTTTTCCAGAGGTGCATTTAGAAGCTTTACTTTAACATGATCTGGCAATGCCTGTTCTTTCAACCATGCATGTCTACGAATGACTGCCCCTGTCATAGCTGCCCTACATGAAGCTTCCAATGCATCATAACCACACTGAAGAAAATGATTGCTAACCTGCTGAGTGTTATGGACCAAATCCTGCAAGACCTTTCTATCTAAAGGCTCAGGAGAGGCTAACTTTTTCTGAAAATCGTCCATTAAGAAATCCTAATACTGAAACATATGAAAAAGGCAATTAAGGGCTCTCATGGCAAGTGTGGTTGAGATATAAACTTTTTTGCCCCACCTCTCCAGGGACCTAGCTTCCCTGTCTGAGGGCAAAGGATTTTTGGCCGTGGATGTGGCCACCCCTTTGGGCCCCTGGGAAATTGTTTCTAAATCAACAGAATGGGCCTTAAAGAAATGTTTATGAGTTTCAGGAACCCTATAGTATCTGTCCGGCTTGACAGGAGCAGGGGGGAAAGAATCAGGAGAAGCACTCGAATCTGAGTACACATCATCCAGTACATCTAACACTGGAGGATAGCTAAAGGCCTGTGTTGGGGAAGCTCAAGGAAGGTACGAAGCCGTTTCCTGGAGTCGGAGAATTCCTGACCTTGCCACTGAAAATGCTCTCTCATGGAGTGGAGAATTTCCCCAAAAGAAATATCCTCAGGAGGAGAGGCAGAAGGAATAGATTCCTCCGCATCAGAATCCTCGTAGGCCTGGAAGGACTCTTCCTGGGTATCTGAGTGATTAGAATCAACAGAGGCTTCATCTGAAGAAAGGGTGTCTGTATGCTCAACCCTGGGCCTTTTGTCCGAAGGTGGCTGAGAACCTCTGTCAGGATGGGCCTGGGAGCCTCTGATTAAGGAAATTAAATCTGCAGCTAAAGTCATGATTTGTTTATCAGTAGTGGGCTGAGGCAAAGCTTTAGGAGGGTGAGACTTAGCCTGGCTGGCAGCCTTAGCACGTGTGTAGGCCTTGATAGACATAGACATAGGGGGCCTAGCTGCCCCACGTGCTCAAGTCACCTTTGTCCACCGGTATGGTCTCAGGCAAATCTTGGGCTTCAGTTTCTGGAGGAAAATCAACAACCAGCACCGGCACAGGCTCCGGGGCCGGAGTGATCGGTAAAGTGGTGTCGTCGGTCCGGAGCGGTGGAACAACCACCTCAGAAGAGACCGATGCACTCGCGGTAGTTTTTGGCGTGGTGTCGGTGGAAGTCGCGGGCCGAGAATGTCGGTCCCGGTCTTTCCGTTTTTTGGAAATATGAGGTGTCGGTTGTTCCGACGGCATGGTTTAAGAGTATTTATCGCCAAAAAAGTCTTCAGCAAACTCTGCCCGGCGCCTGAGTGTGCACTTATTGAAGTAAGCACAGGCAGCACAGGCCGAGACGTCGTGGTCTGGGCCAAGGCAGGGGAGGCAGTAAGAATGGAAGTCATTATGAGGTATTTGTTTACCACAAGACAAACCGTTATTAACTTTTTCAGTTTTTTCTGACATCGGCTGAGGCAAGAAAAGGTTCCCCAATGGGGTACTTAGCTTTTTGATAACTTCAGATATGTAAAACACAGGAGCTGACCGACCGGCACTTGCGAACTGCTTCTGCTTCGGGCACCGCGTGGCAAGAAAGACTGGGGAAGATGGCGTAGGCTGATGCTTTTATACCCCAGCTGCTCTGACGTTGGGGAGGAGGCGACATCAGCCGACGCCGGACCCGGACTTTGGAATCCAGCCGACCGAGGGCTGCCTGAGGCAGGACAACCCATATGTAAGGACTGCAGTTGCATTCTTGAAGGACATCCTGCTCTTGCCCTGAAAACAACATCCAATTTTTATTGCTTACTAAAAGTATAAAGAGAGGACAAGTAGCAGCTTCAATGATAGAAATTGTGTCAAAACACTTGAAAAAGGCACAGGAAGAGGTAACCACCCTAGTATAATGTGCCTTTCCGGACTAATAAAGACATCTGCAGTGAAAAGGAAAAAAAAAAAAGAAAATGGCCTAAGAGATCCAGGAGGAGACTGTTTGCTTGGAAACAGCTAATCTCAAAAGTCTTGGGATGAAAAGTAACAAAAAGTTAATTAAATTTGTGAATAACCTTTACTTTATCCAAATAATATCTGAGCTGTCTATGTAGGTCCAATGTGTGGAGAACCTTCTCACTGACAGACTGCAGAGAAGGAAAAAAGGAAGATGATGAATAGACTGATTAAAGGACAACTTGTTAACCACCTTGGGCATAAAGGAAGGATTAGCATGGAGACACCCTGCCTCTGTGAAAAATGAAAAAAGGAGGAATGGCCATAAGATACTGAAGTTCAGGCCCTCTCTGGGCTGAAGTAACAGCCAACAGCATAACAGTCTTCCAAGTACAAATTTGCAAGGAAGCTGAATTAGCGGGTTCAAAAGGAGCATCAGTTAATTTTTTAAGAACAAAATCGAGGCCCCAAGGAGGAGGAATAGGTTTTCTTGGGGGCCCGATATGAAGGACGTCATACAGAGACTGCTTGACCTCATACCAAAAGATAGCAAATAGGCAAGCTTTAACTGAAGAATATGCCAAGCCAGCATGGAGCAGATCACACAAATTAGAGAGAACCAGATGATCCTCTCACTGAGAAGGTATCCTGATAGTGTGAGAGGCGCCAAACAGAAATTATTTTCCATTTAGACATATAGGATTTTCTTGTACTGGGTTTCCTGGCCTCCTGCAGAACAGAAAAGAGGTGTCTAAATGGGATCAAAACCCTAACATCCATGATGTCATCTGAAGAGCCATTTTCTTGTTTGAGAGCTTCCACCAGGTGAGGTAACTTACGGTAATTGCCCCCGGCCAGATGAAAAAGAAGGGGGGGGGGAACCAGTGCTGTCTGGGACAAAATGGAGTCACCAACAAAAATTTGGGGAGATTTCTGCCTGATCTTGTGCAGAACTCTTGGCAGCAGAGGAATGTGAAGAAAAGCATACAGAAAAGTACAGTTTTGTACCTACCATAAATTGTAGATGTTAGAGTGTTCACCCTGTTGCAGTCATCACACTTGGGTTATCCTGCCGTCAGGCGGTCCCACAGTCGGCCTGAGTTCCAAAGTCTTGGTCCGGCGTCGGTTGCTGTCGCTTCTTCCCTGACGTCACTGCGCCAGGGGTATACAAGAGGCATTCGACGACATTTTCTTCAGTTTTTCTTGCCCCAGATGTCAGGTGCCCCCAATAGGCAGGCTATATATATATATATATATATATATATATATATATGTATATATATATATATATATATATATATATATATATATATATATATATATATATATATATATATGTATATATATATATATATATATATATATATATATATATATATATATATATATGTATATATATTATAGAGCTATATAAAAATAAAAAAATACCTTCAGGTACAAGCAAATACACCACAGAGGTTGTATAGAATAGAGTGGTATAGATAAGTTCAGCTAGTTCAGAGGGGATGGAGGGAGGGTAACCTGGACTGCAGCAGGGTGAACACTCGAACATCTACATTTATGGTAGGCACAAAACTGCACTATGTTCATCATGTTACCCTGCTGCAGTCATCACACTTGGGTTGAATCCCAAAGCTAAGGATGGGTGGTGGAGTTAAACAGGGTTAGGAGAAGCTAGTAGGCCCTGTAAAACTGCAGTGGCAAAACCAGCTCTAGTCTTAGAATATTGGGGGTAAGTGGTAGTGTTTGGTGAAGGTGTGCACTGAACTCCAAGTTGCAGCTTCCAGAATATCCTTGGTTGGCACTCCCCTGAGAAAGGCTGCCGATGTAGCTGTAGCCCTGGTGGAGTGGGACCTAATGTTAGCAGTTACCGGTTTGCCGCAATGTGTGTAGCAGAAACGTATGCAATGCCCTATCCATTTAGAAATGGTCTGTTTTGAGATGGCTTTTCCTTGTGATCCTGCAGCATAGGCTACAAAAGAGCTGGTCAGATTTTCTGAAAGCCTTAGTTTTATCCAAGTAGTAACGTAATTGCCTGTGAATGTCCAAAGAGTGCAGGAGTCTTTCTCCTTTGTTCTGGGAATTTGGGAAAAAGGTGGGCAAATGAATGGTTTGGTTTAGGGCCACACTGGATACCACCTTTGGCATAAAGGAAGGGTTAGTTCGTAGAGAGACTCTGACTTGATGAAAAATGAGGAAAGGCTCCACTGCCATTAGTGCCTGTAGCTCTGAGACTCTTCTAGCTGAGGTTATTGCTAGTAGCAGGGCAGTTTTCCATGAAAGAAATTTTAAATCAGTTGAAAACGCTGGTTCAAAGGGCGGTAGTGTAAGCTTTTCCAGAATAAAGTTGAGATCCCAAGTAGGTGTTGGTGCTCTCCTGGGCAGTCTTATCTTCTTAGCCCCTCTGAGGTACTGTCTTAAGAGTGGATGTTAGAATAAAGGAGGATCCGTGTTGTAATGAGCTGAAATTGCTGAGGCATGGATCTTAATAGATGAAAAGGAAAGTCCTTTGTGCAACATCTCAGTTAAATATTGTAGAATCTGAGGAATGTTTGGATCAAGGGGATTTTGGCCTTTAGCCTGGTTCCAGGCGCAAAATCTTTTCCATTTGTCTGAATAGGTTTTCCTGGTGCTGGGCCTCCTGGCCTCCAGAATGACATCCATAACAACTTTGGATAGAGGAGTTGGCTGGTTGTTTAGGTAATTTGCCATGCAGCCAGGTTTAAAGTCTTGAGCTGGCTGTGTAGAAATTAATTGTCTCGCTGGGTGAGCCGGTGAGGAATTTGTGGTAAAATCCATGGTGGGCCATGGGCCATGTTCCTTAGAATTGGATACCAATGCTGGCGTGGCCAGTCTGGTGCAATGAGTATCATTTGTGGCCTCTCTAATCTGACTTTCAGCAGTACCTTTATTAGAAGAGGCAGTGGAGGAAAGGCATACACTGTTAATGTTTTCCAACTGAATGAGAGGGCATCCACTTTCCAAGCTTGTGGATGGAATGTCCTTGTGCAAAATTTTTGAAGCTGGTAGTTTTGGGGGCTGGCAAACAGATCTATGTCTGGGCGTCCCCATTTTTGAGCTATCATTGCAAATACTTGTGGATCTAGTTTCCACTCGTGTGGATCCATGATGTTTCTGCTTAGGTCGTCTGCCAATGTGTTTTTCTTTCCTGGCAGGAATTGTGCTTGTAATTGAACCTGGTAAGACAGTGCTGTGTTCCACAAGGTCATTGCTTGCCTGCATAGAGGGTAGGAATGTGTGCCCCCCTTGCTTGTTTATGTACCACATTACTCTGGTATTGTCAGTCTTTATTATTAGTTGTCCTGGGTGTAAGATGTCCTTGAAAGCTGTTAGGGCATTCTGTACTGCTAGCATTTCTTTTTGATTTATATGCAGATGCCTTTGATCGGTAGTCCATTTGCCCTGAATGCACTGTCCTGCTATAATGTGTGCTCCCCAGGCATAGTCCGATGCATCTGTTGTCATAGTTTGCCTGGCTGTGGGTAAGGTGAAAGGCTGACCCTTGTTGAGGTGACATGCCTGTGCCCACCACAGAAACTCCTGTTGAAGGCAGGGAATGAGTGGCATTGTTTCCAAGCTGTGGCTGTACCGAGTCCATATGCTTTTCAGGTACCACTGTAATTTCCTCATATGCAGTTTTGCAAATGGTATTAGTAGTATGCAAGATGCCATGAATCCCAAAGCCTGCAGAATTTTTCTTGCAGGGAGTTGGGTCTTTGTTGCCATTATTTTGAAATATTGAGTCAGCTGTTGTTGCTTGTCTGGCGTGAGATAAGCCATCTGGGCCGTTGTATTCAAGCTGACACCCAGGAATATTATGTTTTGTGAGGGCACTAGTTTTGATTTCTTTTCATTTTCTGTGTACCCTAGGCAACTTAGAAGGTGTTTGACAAATGCCAGATGCTCTAAAAGAATGTCCTTGCTTTCTGCTTGAATAAGGCAGTCGTCCAGGTATGGGTATATTTGAATTCCTCTTTGTCTGCAGTATGCAATTACTGGTGCCAGGCATTTTGTGAAGACCCTGGGTGCAGTAGATAAGCCAAAGGGCAGTGTAAAGAATTGATAATGCGTTGAACCTGCAATGAAGCGGAGGTATCTTCTGCAATTTTGTCTGATAGGGACATGCAGGTATGCCTCCTTGAGGTCCAACGTTACTAGCCAAGCGTTCTTGCCCAGCATGGAAGAAGCTGCTGTAGTGTTAGCATCTTGAATATTGGTACTTGCAGATAGGTGTTCAGAATTGAAAGATCCAGAATGGGTCGCCATGCTTTGTCTTTTCCTGGGACTAGAAAGAGTCTTGAGTAAAATCCTTGTCCTTGTTCCTGTGTAGGTATCTGTTGAATGGCTCTCATGTCTATGAGAGCTGTAATTTGTTTTTGTGCCTCTGCCCATTGTTTTGATGGCAGGTTTGACATTCCTTTTTACCTTGGCAAGGTATGAAAGTGGAATCTGTATCCTTGTGAGACAATGTTCAGGACCCATTTGTCTTTTGTGATGATGTGCCAGTTGTCTGCAAAAAATGCTATTTTTCCTTATCCTCCATTTTCTTTAAGACCTCTTCTGCTTTGACACCAAATAATACATCCTGCTGTAAAGGTGCATCCAATAATTTTGCTGTAACATGATCAGGCAGGGTTTGTTATTTTAACCAAGCATGTCTACGTATGACAAGACCCAGTAACAGCTGCTCTACAGGAAGCTTCCAATGAATCAAATCCACATTGTAAAGTATGGTTGCCCACCTGTTCAGCTGCATGCAACAGATTTTGCATTTCCTTGAATTCAGACTGTTCAGAATGTGTGCTCATTTGTTGTTTTAATTGAGACATTAGGAATTGTTGATATTTCAGCATGTGAAACTGCCAATTTAATGCTCTCATAGCCAGAGTTACTGAGGTGTATATTTTCTTTCCCCATCTATCTAGGGCTCTGGAGTCCCCTTCAGAGGGCACAGGATTTTTAGCCATAGCAGATTTAGCCCCCTTGGGACCCTGGGAAATTGTTTCTGGGTCAGCCACAGGGCTTTTATAAAGGAATTTGTGTGAGTCAGGTACTCTGTACTATCTGTCTGGGTTGGCTGGAGCAGGAGGTAGAGAGTCTGGATTTAGACTAAACTCCAAGTAAACATCATCCACAATATCTAAAACTGGAGGGATAGCAAGTGGTCTGTGCTGGGGTAGTAAAAAGGAACTCTCGGAGCCTTTTCTTAGAATCATAGTCGTCCTGGCCTTCCCAGTGGAAATGTTCCCTCATGGTATGTAAAGTTTCCCCAAAGGAGTAGTCTTCAGATGCTGAGGGGATAGAGTCTTCAGCATCAGAGTCTTCATAAAGGGGGAAAAGTGTAATCCTGTTCCTCAGAAGAATCTGAGGAAATTGAAACGTGGTCAGAGGAAGCATAATCCTCCTCTTGTCTTGGTCTTTTATCTGGAGGGGGATGGGAACCCCTGATTAGGGTAATCAAATCTTCAGCCATCTTAAGCATCTGTTTCTTAGGCATGGGGCCTTGAACTATAGACTGATGCACAGTCTTTTTTGGTTTTAATGGAGTTTTAAGCTTATCATAAGATTTAATGGTGAGTGTAGTCGGTCTGAAGACACCTTCTGCAACCGAAGGTGTTTCCACTGCACCGGGGTCTCCTTCTGCTCCGGTGTCGGAAGGGCCTAATGAAGATGGCTGCGTCGGCCTAGTACACTCTGCTTGGGAATCCACAGCTGTCTGGAGTTCCAATTCTGCAGTCGTCAGGGGCTGCGTAGGCACCTCACTGAAAACCAGAGAAACTGCGACAGGCCCAGCAGAGGCCTCGGAGTCTGGTTTGTTCCTAGGCTGCCTGTCCTTATCCTTGCATCTTTTATGCATGCCGGTCGTCGGCTGCTCCGACGGCATGATATAATTAAATTTCCTACCAAGTAATGTCGTGCGAAGTCAAAATGGCGTTTGATAGTTCGCTTATTAAACCTAGCGCAAAACCGACAACCTGTGACGTCATGATCTGGGCCTAGGCAAGGAATACAATAAGAATGGAAGTCCTTATGAGGTATTTGCTTCCCACAAGAAATGCAATTGTTAACTTTTTCTGACATCGGACTGAGGCAAGAAAAGGTTCCCCAATGAGGTACTTAGCTTTATTGAAGACTTCGAACTGAAATTAGATTCGAAAATCTCAGGTGTCGGCCGACCGGCACTTGCGAACTGCTTCTGCTTCGGGCACCGCGCGGCAAGAAAGACTGAAGAAAATGGCGTTGGATGCCTCTTATATACCCCTGGAGCAATGACGTCAGGGAAGAAGTGACAGCAACCGACGCCAGACCAAGACTTTGGAACTCAGGGCGACTGCAGGACCACATGACGGCAGGATAACCCAAGTATGATGACTGCAGCAGGGTAACACGATGAACATCATTCCCTTCCAAGGAAAAGAAAGGGCATCCATTTTCCAAGTCAGAGGACTTGATACTTTCAAACACTACAGAGGAAGATGTCTGTTCAGAGGGGAGGTAAAAAGATCTACATGAGGAATTCCCCACCAATGGACTGTATCCAGAAACACATCTCTGTGAAGCATCCTTTTGTAATCCTGTGTTCTGGACCAGCTCAGAGAATCTGCCATTAGATTGTGAAGGAATATAAACTGCTTGAAGATTCAACTGATAACGGATGGCCAGATCTCAGTCCTGAAGAGCTGTCCCACAAAGGAGATAATACCTCATAACCCCTTGTTGCTATACCACATCATGGTGGTATTGCCCATCAAGACTTTCAGAGGCCAGGGAGAAAAAGGAAATGAAAAGCCTGTAAATCCAGAAGTGGTATCCTCATCTTTGACACTGCTATGGTCTGACCTATGAAGAAAAGGCCAGAGAACCTGAACTTTAAGAGGGTCACAAGAAGCACCCCACCCCACGTCCGAGAAAGTCCAGAAGATTTAGGATTTTTGCTTGAAAATATTTGGCAGGTATTTTTATATCCCAAGCAGACTCCAAAGAATTTTTCCTCGGGTAGATTGCAAAAGCTGAATGTTTGATGGGGAAGAAAGAGGTAATTGGGAACACACTTTTTGGGAGTGTGACGAGCTGGCAGACTTTAAAAATTCCCTGCAGACTACTCTGTCAGAAATACTAGATGATCAAATCTGTGTAACTAAGAAAAAAAGTTAAGCTGTGATACAGAAACAGAATTATCTAGACAAAGTAAGGCCTTGCTGAGATTAGTTCTGGGGCTGCCAAAAAAGCAATTATTAGAAAATGGAAATCAAAGTCTAAACTGACCATACTACAAGTAGTAAATATAGCAACAGAGATAAAAGAACTGGAAGTGAAATCTTTAGAAAAGGGTAGGACCAAATGTACATAAAAAAATGGTAATTATGAGAACAATACATGCAGAATAATGCTTCAGAGGAGGAATGAGGTTTAAGGGAAAGCCGTAATCAAATAAGCTATGTAATGTCAGATTAACAAGAACTATTTAGAAAATTATATGTGATGTATAATGTTTGCAACTGAAAATATGTCAATATGGTTTGCTTTCATTTGCACAAATGTATTACCGTTTATAAGTGATAATTCAATAAAGATGTTTCTTGTTATAACAAAACAACATGCGAATGGTCTGAATCCTGCAGCTGAGAAAAATATGATCCAGGGAGTGCTTACAAGCTGACTTCTTGAGATTGATGTTAAACCCCAGATTTGTAAAAGACAAGTGGTAAAGTGAAGATCTTGCAGAAGACTGCTGGGCGAAGGAGTATGAACAAGTTGATTAATTATATAAGGAAATATCTGTACCCCTCGAGGCCTGCAACAGGCAACAATGGGAGCAAAGCATTTGGTGAATATTCTTGGGACAATAGAAAAGCTGAAGGGCAAAGCAGAGAACTGAAAATGAGAGGAAGAAACAGAGAAACAAAAGTTTCCTGAACAAATGGTGAACAGGGATGTGGAGATAAGCATCCTGAGGTCTAGAAAGACCAAGAAGGCATTTGGGGAGAAGAAGAGGAAACACAGTCTGAAAAGACAACATCCTGAAAGAAGGAACCATGACAAAAGTGTTAAGGAGAGAGAGAGGTTCAGAGTTGGTCTCAAAGTACTCACCTTCTGTAGAACCAAAAACATCCTGGAGTAAAAACCACTTCTCACTTGGGTGGATAGAACAGGTTGAATGGTGCCCTAATCCAAAAGGGACTGGAAAACCTTTTGGAAAAGACAGAGCTAGTCTGGAGGAAGCTGCAGAATGCCTGAAAGGTGTGTGTGTGTGTGTGTGTGTGGGGGGGGGTGACTTCCATATCATGAAATACCCCTGACAAATGACAGATGGCACCCAAGAGTCTGAAGTAATCTGTTGCCAATTTTGGAGAGACCGAGAAAGGAGAAGAGGCATGGGGACCTGGCCAAAGAAAAGAGGAGGGGAAATATCAAATAGAAACAAGCTTGTCCTGAAAGAAAGGCTCCTGAAATGTAACAGTCTGACTGGATTTAGCCGGAGGAATATGCCTGGACCTCTTCTTACCTTTGGGTGGTTGAGAAGTCTGCCCACGAACAAAGGCAGATTTAAAAGGGTAACTCCTCTGAAATTTGGGTATAGGAGAGTCAAAAATATGCTTGGGTTCCTGCATGGCCTTAGCCTTAAAGAGGGACTTAAAGAGGTCAGCAGCTGTCACAAAAAGATTTTTTATCATCCAGAGGAGCATCCAAAAGATTGGCTTTAATATCAGGCAAGGCCTGAAGACAAAGACAAGAATAATGCCTCATCAAAAGAAACAAAAGCAGCAGCCCTGGAAAAGGCATCAGCAGCATAGTAACTGCATTTTATGGAGTGACTAGCAACCTGGGAAGCGGACCCAAGTAGGGAAACAGCTGAAGCTTTCCCTTCTGAATCAGCACATCAAACACAATCTTAGTTACCTGAAAAAGGAGAGCCAAAACATACCTGATAATGTGGGTTAGTAATTAATAGCATAAAATAACAAGGTTGCAGTAGTATGCATCTTTTTTACTCAACCTTTACATGGCTCTACCAGCCTTATCAGAAGGAAGGAAGCTTAAAAAAAGGCAAAGGTTTAGAAGACTTTTCAGTTGAGAGTGAAACCACACAGCTGTCAGCAGAACAACATTTAAACTAGACTTTGCAGTCCTCGGGCACCTTGTAGAACCGGTCAGGTTTCTTAGGGGATAGGAGCTGACAGTCAGGAGCTACAGAAGCAGCACAGGTGGTGTCCAAAAGTGCTGCCAACACAAGAGGAACTACAGATAGCCTATATGATTTTTACCTTTCTCAATGCATTTCTAGCATTAACCTTGTAGAGAAAACTGCATGCCAAAACATTTGTTTCCTCAAACTGCAGTAAAGATAGGAGGTTGAAAC
This sequence comes from Protopterus annectens, assembly GCF_019279795.1. Taxonomy (NCBI): domain Eukaryota; kingdom Metazoa; phylum Chordata; order Ceratodontiformes; family Protopteridae; genus Protopterus; species Protopterus annectens. The sequence continues at coordinate 515,001,755 of NC_056748.1, read as the reverse complement.
TCTGCAGGCTGCCAGGAAACTATATACACTATAAAACGGTTATGCAAGACTGTGCCTGGAAAAACTCCTTCTTTCAGTATTAGTGTATAATGTCTTTACCTTTCTCTATGCATTTCAAGCATTTTCAGCATAGAGAAAACTACATGCTGAAACGTTAATTTTCTCAGAGTGGTAAAGCTAAAAGGCTGAAACTCTGCATGCTAACATAGTACTGTGCACACTAAAAAACAGCTATGCAAGATGTTGCCTGGTATAAGTCCTTGTTCCTGGATCAGTACACAGTGTTTTTACCTTTCTCTATGCATTTCCACATTACAGAAAACATGTCAAAACGCTAATTTTCTCAAACAGCGGTAAAGCTAGGACGCTGAAAGTCTGCAGGCTGCTACGGTACTAGGGGCACTACAAGACAGTTATGCAAGACTCTGCTTCTCTTAACGCCTTCTTAGAGTATCAGTGAATACTATTTTTACCTTTCTCTATGCATTTCTAGCATTTTCAGCATAGAGAAAACTACATGGCGAAACTTTCATTTTCTCCAACAGCAGTAAAGCTAGGATGCTGAAAGTTTACAGGCGGCTAGGATACTATACACACTATAAAACGGCAATGCAAGACTCTGCCTGGCATAACTCCCTCTTTCAGTATCAGTGTATACCTTTCTCTATGCATTTCCAGTATTAACTACATAGAGAAAAATGCATAGCAAAACATTCATTTTCTTAAAACAGTGGTAAACTAGCCAGCTGAAATTCTGCTGGCTACTGAGGTACTATGTCCGCTACAAAACAGCTATGCAAGAGTCTGCCTGGCAAAAGACCTTCATTCAGTATCAGAATATACCATCTTGGCTTTCTCAATGCATTTCCAGCATAGAGAAAACTGAACACCTAAACATTCTGTTTCTCAAAAAACAGTAAAGCTAGGGGGCTGAAACTCTGCATGCTGCTAGGAAACAATGCACATAAGACAGATACGCAAGACTGTGCCTAGCAAAACTCCTTTTCTCAATATCAGTGTATATTGTTTTTACCTTTATGCATTTCAAGCACTTACAGCATAGAGCAAACTACATGCTGAAAAGTACAGTTTTGGACCTACCATAAATGTAGATGTTCGAGTGTTCACTATAGCCAGGGGTATATATAATGCAACCAACGCCATTTTCTTCAGTTTTTCTTGCCCCAGATGTCAGGTGTCCCCAAAAAGGTGGTCAGAAATTAGTACCAAAAGGAGTAACCACAGCACAAACACAAAATCCCTTCAGCTATAAGCAAATACATCAGTAAGGCATAGAAGAGATTTAGCCAGTAGATCAGAGGGGATGGAGGGGGGGGTAACCTGGACTGCAGCAAGGTGAACACTCGAACATCTACATTTATGGTAGGTACAAAACTGTACTATGTTCATCGTGTTACCCTGCTGCAGTCATCACACTTGGGTTGAATCCCAAAGCTAAGGTAGGGGGGAGGTATCACAGAGGGTCAGTGGAGGCTATAAGGCCCTGCAGAACTGCAGTGGCGAAGCCCGCCCTGGACTTTGAGTAAAGAGGTAAGTGATAGTGTTTGGTAAAGGTGTGTACTGAACTCCAAGTTGCAGCTACTAAAATTTCCTTGGTTGGAACCCCCCTGAGAAAGGCTGTAGAGGTAGCTGTTGCCCTGGTAGAGTGAGGTCTAATGGTAGCAGGAACTGGTTTCCCATGATGGGTATAGCAGAAACGTATGCAATGACCTATCCATTTAGAAATGGTTTGCTTTGATATAGCCTTCCCTTGAGAAGCTGTAGCATAGGATACAAAGAGCTGGTCAGATTTTCTGAAAGCCTTAGTTTTGTCCAAACAGTAATGAAGCTGCCTGTGAATGTCCAAGAAATACAGGAGTCTCTCACCTTTGTTCTGTGGATTGGGGAAGAAGGTGGGTAAGTGGATGGTTTGATTTAAAGCTACACTGGAAACCACCTTAGGCATAAAGGAAGGATTAGTTCTTAGAGAAACTCTGTCTTGATGAAAAATGAGGAAAGGTTCCACTGCCATTAGTGCCTGTAGCTCTGAGACTCTTCTAGCTGAAGTTATTGATAGGAGCAGTGCAGTCTTCCATGATAGGAACTGTAGATCTGCAGAGAAAGCTGGTTCAAAGGTAGGTAGCGTTAGTTTTTCCAGAACAACACTGAGGTCCCATGTTGGTGTAGGAGCTCTCCTGGGTGGTCTAATGTTTTTTGCCCCTCTGAGGAACTGCCTTAGAAGAGGATGTGAAAATAAAGGTGGATCCATGTTGTAGTGAGCTGAAATAGCCGAAGCATGGATTTTAATTGTGGAAAAGGAAAGTCCTTTGTGCAACATCTCAGCTAAATACTGTAGAATGTGAGGCATGTGAGGCTGAATTGTGTCTTGGCCTTTAGCTTGGTTCCAGGCACAAAACCTTTTCCATTTGTCCAAATAAGCCTTCCTGGTGCTTGGCCTCCTGGCTTCCAGAATAACATCCAGAACTGCTTGTGAAAGAGGTGCTGGTTGGATGTTTAGATGATTTGCCATGTAGCCAGATTTAAAGTTTTGAGCTCGCTGTGAAGAATCTGATTGTTTTGTTGTGTGAGCAAATGGGGGATTTGAGGCAATATCCATGGTGGGCTGTGGGCCATATTTTTCAATAGCGGATACCAGTGCTGGCATGGCCAGTCTGGGGCTATGAGAATCAGTCGTGATCTCTCCTTTTTGACTTTCAAAAGAACCTTTGTGAGGAGAGGCAATGGAGGGAAGGCATATACTGTCAGGTTTTTCCAAATGAAAGAGAGAGCGTCCACTTTCCAAGCTTGATAGTGAAATGTCCTTGTACAAAATTTTGTCAGTTGATAGTTTTGAGGACTGGCAAACAGGTCTATGTCTGGAAGGCCCCATTTTCGAGTTATCATTGCAAATATTTGTGGATCTAGTTTCCACTCGTGGGGATCCTTGATGTTTCTGCTGAGGTCGTCTGCCAATGTGTTCTTCTGAGCTGGCAGGAATTGAGCTTATAACTGGACTTGGTAGGCCAGAGCTGTGTTCCATAAGGTCATTGCTTGCCTGCATAGAGGGTAAGAATGTGAACCCCCTTGTTTGTTTATGTACCACATTACTGTGGTGTTGTTCGTCTTTATTGCAAGTTGTCCTGGATGTAATAGATCCTTGAAGGCTGTCAGAGCTTTCTATACAGCTAGCATCTCTTTTTGATTTATGTGCAGGATTTCTTTGATCTGCAGTCCATAGGCCTTGAATGCATTGTCCTGCCATGTGTGCCCCCCAGGCATAGTTTGAAGCATCTGTTGTGATAGTTTGCCTGGCTGGGGGCAAGGTGAAAGGCTGACCCTTGTTGAGGTGACATGCCTGTGACCACCATAGAAATTCCTGTTGTAGGCAGGGAATGAGAGATATCATTGTGTCCAAGCTGTGGCTGTGTTGAGACCATACGCTTTTTAGGTACCACTGTAATTTCCTCATATGCAGCTTTGCAAATGGTATTATTAGTATGCAAGATGCCATGAAGCCCAAAGCCTGCAGAATTTTTCTTGCAGTTAATTGGGTCTTTGTTGCCACTGTCTTGAAATAGAGTCAGTTGTAGTTGCTTGTCTGGCGTAAGATAAGCCTTCTGGGCCATTGTATTCAAGCTGGCACCCAGGAATGTAATTTTTTGTGAGGGTACTAGTTTTTACTTCTTTTCGTTTACTGTGTACCCCAGGCAGTTTAGTAGATGCTTTACAAAGGCCAGATGATGTAAGAGAATGTCTTTGCTTTCTGCTTGGATGAGGCAGTCATCCAGGTATGGATATATTTGAATTTCTCTTAGTCTGCAGTATGCAATTACTGGTGCCAGGCATTTTGTGAAAACTCTGGGTGCAGTAGATAAGCCAAAGGGCAGTGCAGAGAATTGGTAATGGGTTGAACCTGCAATGAAACGGAGGTATCTTCTGCAACTTTGTCTGATAGGGACATGCAGGTATGCCACCTTGAGGTCCAACGTTACTAGCCATGCTTCCTTGCCAAACATGGGAAGTAGCTGCTGTAGTGTTAGCATCTTGAATTTGGGTACTTGTAAGAAGGTGTTTAGAATTGAAAGGTCCAGAATTGGTCTCCAGGCATTGTCCTTTCTGGGCACTAGAAAGAGTCTTGAATAAAATCCTTGGCCTTGCTCTCGAGTAGGTACCAGTTGAATGGCTCTCATGTCCATGAGAGCTGTAATTTGCTTTTGTGCCTCTGCCCATTGATTTTGTGGCAGGTTTGGCATTCCTCTTTTCATTGGCAAGGTGTGAAAGTGGAATCTGTATCCTCGTAAAATGTCTAGGACCCATTTGTCCTTTGTGACAATGTGCCAGTTGTCTGCAAAAAGTGTGAGTTTCCCCCCCCCAAGGGGGCTGCCAAGAGAGTATTGCTTGGTCAGATGAGGTGCAAGTCATTGAGTTTGCCTTCTGGTGGTTTGAGACCTGTCTTCTCCTCCCTTCTGTGTTGTAGAGCCCCATTGGCGAGGTTTATACTGGGCTTGTGGTTGTCCTCTGCCTCTTGGGCGTCTGTATTTACACCTCTGTGGTCTGTCAGTGGCTGGAAAGGACCAATTTTTTGTTGGCCAGTTTCTGCTGAAGTGAGGGGGTTGTACTTGTAGGAAATCTTTGACTGTCTGCATAGATTTTGCCTTATCTTCCATTTTCTTTAAAACTTCTTCTGCTTTAACTCCAAAAAGAACATCTTGCTGTAAGGGGGCATCTAGTAGTTTTTCTTTAACATGATCAGGCAGAGTTTGTTCCTTTAACCAAACATGCCTACGTATAACAGACCAAGTGACAGCTGCTCTGCAGGAGGCCTCCAAAGAATCAAACCCACATTGTAAGGTATGTTTGCCCACCTGCTCAGTGGCGTGCAACAGATCCTGTACTTCTTTCAATTCAGATTGTTGAGGGAGAGAGGTTATTCTTTGCTTTAACTGAGAGATTAGGAATTGCTGATACTTAATCATGTGAAATTGACAATTCAGTGCCCTCATAGCTAGTGTGGCTGAGGTGTAAACCTTTATCCCCCACCTGTCTAGTGCTCTGGAATCCCTCTCAGAAGGTACTGGGTTTTTAGCCATAGAAGCCTTAGCCCCCTTGGGACCCTGTGAGATAGTCCCTGGGTCAGCTACAGGGCTTTTGTAAAGAAATTTGTGGGAATCAGGCACTCTATAGTATCTGTCAGGCTTAGCCAGAGCAGGAGGTAGAGAGTCTGGGTTGAAACTGGATTCTAAACAGACATCATCCACAATGTCCAAAACTGGTGGGATGGCAAGTGGTCTGTGTTGGGGAAGTAAAAGAAACTCTCTGAGCCTTTTCTTTGAATCAGAGTAGTCCTGACATTCCCAGTGAAAATGTTCCCTCATAGTGTGTAAAGTTTCCCCAAAGGAGTAGTCTTCAGGAGCAGAAGCTGAGGGAATAGAGTCCTCCGCATCAGAATCTTCATAAGGAGAGAAGGAGTAGTCTTGGTCCTCAGAGGAGTCTGAAGAAATGGACATTTGCTCAGAGGATGCATCATCTTCCTCTTGTCTAGACCTTTTGTCAGGAGGGAGCTGGGAACCCCGGATTAAAGAAATCAAATCTTCAGCCATTTTGAGCATCTGTTTCTTAGGCATGGGGCCTTGAACAGGAGACTGAAGTGTAGTCCATTCCAAAGACATGCATCTGGAGCATTTCTCCCCGGGCCTCCGCTGAAAACAGGCTCTGTGGAACCTAGTCAGACTTTCCCGGTCAACAAATGATAAATAAATAAATAAATAAATAAATAAAATAAATAAATAAATAAAATAGTCCTTTTAGATTTAGAAGAAGTCTTCAACTTAGAAAACGTTTTAATGGTGAGAGTGTCTGAAAACGCCTTCAGAGACCGATGGCGTTTCTGTAGTACAGACGTCTTTTGTAGCAAAGTCGTCGGAAGGGCCTGAAGTAAAAGGCTGCGTCTGCCTGGTACATTCCGTCAAAATTTCTGTAGCGGTCTCGGGTTCCAGATCTTCGGTAGTCAGGGGCTGCGTCAGAGCCTCACTGAGGACCGGAGACTGGATCGGCCGAGGCCTCGGAATCTGGCTTAGGCCTGGGCTGTCTGTCCTTATCCCTGCGTTTTTTGTGCACGCCGGTTGTCAGTTGCTCCGAATGCATGGTGTAGTTAAATTTCCTACCGAAGTAGTGTCGTGCAAAATCAAAGCGTCTTTTAATAGTACGCTTGTTAAACCTAGCACAAAACCGACAAGAAGTGACATCGTGGTCTGGGCCTAGGCAAGGTATGCAAAAAGAATGAAAATCCTTATGAGGTATTTGCTTCCCACAAGAAATACAATTGTTAACTTTTTCTGACATCGGTCTGAGGCAAGAAAAGTTTCCCCAACGGGGTACTTAGCTTTATAGAAGACTTCGGTCTGAAATTCGAATTCGAAAATCTCAGGAGTCGGCCGACCGGCACTTGCGAACTGCTTCTGCTTCGGGCACCGCGTGGCAAGAAAGACTGAAGAAAATGGCGTCGGTTGCAATATATATACCCCTGGCGCACTGACGTCAGGGAAGAGGCGACAGCAACAGACGCCGGACCAAGACTTTGGAATTCCGGCCGACTGCGGGACTGTCTGACGACAGGATAACCCAAGTGTGATGACTGCAGCAGGGTAACACGATGAACATCATTCATTTTCTCAAAGAGCAATAAAGCTAAGAGGCTGAAAGTCTGCAGTGTGCTATGGTACTGTGCACACTAAAAAAAAGGCTATGCAAGTCTTTGCCTGGTAAAAGTACATGCTCCTGGGTCAGCATATAATGTTTCTACCTTTCTCTATGCATTTCCAGCATACGGAACACGACATGCTGAAACACTCATTTTCTCAAAGAGCAGTAAAACTAGGAAGCTGGAAGTCTGCAGGCTGCAATGGTACTATGGACACTACAAAACGGCTATACAAGACTCTGCTTCTCTTAACTCCTCCTTTGAGTATCAGTGAATATTGTTTTTACCTTTATGCATTTCCAGCATTAACTGCATTGAGAAAACCATGTGCAAAACATTCATTTCTTCAAAGAGCAGTAAAGCTAGGAGGTTGAAACTCTGTAGGCTGCTATGGTACTATGCACACTAGAAATGGCTAGGCAAGACTGTGCCTGGCATAACCGATTCCTTCAGTATCAGTTTAAACTGGTTTTCCCTTTCTGCATGCATTTCCAGCATAGAGAAGACTACAAGTCTAAATATTCATTTTCTCAAAGAGTGATAAAGCCAGGAGGCTGAAAGTCTAGAGGCTGCTGGGTACTGCGCACACTACGAAACGGCTATGCAAGACTTTGCCTGGCAAAACTCCTCCTTTCAGTACCAGTGTAAACTTGTTTTTACCCTTCTCTAAGCATTTACAGCATTAACCTCATAGAGAAAACGCCATGCCAAAACATGTGTTTCCTCAAACAGCAGTAAGGCTAGGAGGCTGAAACTCTGCAGGGTGCTATGGGACTATGCACACTAAAAACAGCCATGCAAGACTGTGCCTGGTAAAACTCATTGCTCCTGGATTAGTGTATACATTTTTTACCGTTCTCTATACATCTCCAGCTTAGAGAAAACATGCCAAAATATTCATTTTCTCAAAAATCTGTAAATCTACTAGGCTGAAACTCTGCAGGCCGTTAGGATACTATGCGCACTACAAAATGGCTATGCAAGACTGCCTGGCATAATTCCTTCTTTCAGTATCAGTGTATACTGGTTTTAGCTTTCTCAACGCATTTCCTGAATAAGACAAAAATACATGGTGAAACATTCATTTAACCAACAGTGGTATATCTAGGAAGCCAAAAATTCTACACACTGCTATGGTACTATGTACACTTCAAAACAGACTATGCCTGGCATAATACCTTCTTTCAGTATCAGTGTATACTCCTTTTAGATTTTTCTATGCATTTTCAGCACAGAGAAAATTACATAGCAAAACATTCATTTTCTCCAAAAGCAGTAAAGTTAGGAGGCTGAATGTCTACAGGCGACTAGGGTACAATGCACACTATAAAATGACAATGCAAGACTTTGCCTGGCATAACTCCCTCTTTCAGTATTAGTGTAGACTGTTTTCGCCTTTCTCTATGCATTTCCAGTATTAACTACATAGAGAAAACAGCGGTAAACTAGATGGCTGAAACTCTGCTGGTTGCTGAGGTACTATGCACACTACAAAACAGCTATGCAAGAGTCTACCTGGCAAAACACCTTTCTTCACTATCAGTATATACCGCCTTAGCTTTCTCTACACATTTCCAGCATAAAGAACACTGCTTGCTGAAATTAGAAGTTATGTACTCACCATAACGTTCCACCTGAGTAGATGACTTCATTTGGATGCAACCTGTGGGTTTCGGATCCCACCTCGGATCCGAGCCAGCATTTCAAAAGCTTAGGATCCGAGCTCCTAGCTCCTCCCTCTACCCATAATCCCCTGCCAAGCCCCAACTGACCTCAGATTGAGTTTGCCTATATAATACTATAATAAAAAGTATCTACATAGATGAATAAACTCTTATTGTATAAAGGTCAGGGGGATGGAGGGGGGGATGGTTGCATCCAAATGAAGTCACCTACTCAGATGGAACGTTACGATGAGTACATAACTTCTAAATCTGAAGTAGGCAGACTTCATTTGTCTGCAACCTGTGGGACAGAGTCCCCAGCTACCTAAATCTTGGGCGGTCATGGAAGGATGTTCCGAGCACCGCTGAGCCAAAGGATGCTCTTCCCTGGAAACAACATCCACCTTATAATGAGAAATGAAGGTATGAGACGAGGCCCAAGTGGCTGCCGCGCAGATATCATCCAATGGCACTCGGGACTTAAACGCGGCTGAAGTGGAAACTGCCCTAGTAGAGTGAGCAGTAACCCTCTGAGGAGCAGGCCTACCTGAGGTGTCATAAGCCTGCAGAATACAATTAGCAATCCATCTCGACAGTGTGACTTTGGAAACTGCTTTGCCCATAGCAAATTTAGCAAAGGAGACGAACAGTTGATCTGATTGTCTATGACCAGCCGTTCTGTGAATGTAAAAGCTTAATTGTCTATGAACATCTAAAGAATGCAGCTTATATTCTCCTTTGTTTTATAGTTGGGGAAAACACAGGTAAGTTGATTGATTGATTAATATTAGATTCAAGAAACTTTTGGAAGAAAAGATGGATTGGTCCTGAGGCACACCCTATCGGGAAAAAAGGAGAGGTAAGGCGGTTTGACGCATAGAGCCTGAAGTTCCGACACTCTTCTGGCTGATGTGATGGCTACCAAGAAAGCAGTCTTCCATGAAAGGTACTTTAGATCTGCAGAAGCTGCAGGCTCAAAGGGGGAAGCAGTAAGGGCCTGTAAAACTAAGGATAGGTCCCAAGGTGGTACAGCTTCTTTGACCGGTGGCCTCAACAGAAAAACTCCTTTAAGAAAGGTCTTGCAAAGTTTTGCAGTCATGAGAGGAGCTGACTCATGACCCATATGATAATGGGAAATCGCTGCCATTTGTACCTTTACCGTGGAAGAACTAGCCCCTTGATGAAAGAGGTCTGTTAAGAAGTCCAGTACCGCAGACATAGGTGCCGAAAAAGTATCAACATTTTTCTGGACCGCCCAAATAGAAAACCTTTTCCATTTGCTCCGATAAACCTTCCTAGTGGAAGTTTATGAGCCGCCACTAAAATGGCCTTGACAGGTGACGAGATACCGGGAGTCCTAATCAAGGATGGAACTGGAGCAGCCAGGCTGCCAATTTCAGGGTGTGTAGATTCGGGACCGGGAGTCCTAGAGGATGGGAGATGAGATCCGGGATCGGATCCAGAATCCAGGGCGGATTCACTTTGTGAGACTATACATAAGGGAACCAGGGCTGACGAGGCCAGAACGGGGCAATGAGAATCATTCTGCTCCCCAAACTGTTGAGAACCTCTGCATCAGAGGTAGTGGAGGATAGGCATAAAGGAGACCGGGAGGCCAAGCATGCACCAGAGCGTCTCTCGGGGATTCCCCAGGTGGGGGAAGTAGAGCGAAGAAACTGTCGCATTTGGCGTTTGAGTGAGAAGCAAAAAGATCGCAACAGGGTTGCCCCCAGATGGCAAAAATCTTCTTCGCTACCAGAGGATTGAGAGACCATTCGTGCGGGGAAAGAATGGTTCGACTGAGCTTGTCCGCAAGGATGTTGGATTTTCCCGGAATGTGCGTTGCTACAAGAAAGCGTTTGGTGGAAATTGCCCATTCCCAGACTCTCATGGCCTCTCGACAAAGGGGATAGGACCTGGTTCCCCCCTGCTTGTTGATGTACCAGACTACCGACATGTCTGTCTGGATCGCAATAGTCCCCGTAGGAAGAAGGCTGTGAAGTGCTTGCAATGCTAGGAGCACCGCCCTCATCTCCAGGACATTTATATGCAACGAGGTCTCTGAACTGTTCCACGTGCCTTGGACAATCTTGCCCGCAGAATGCCCCCCCCACCCGAGGCGAGAAGCGTCCGTAGTCACCGTGGCTCGGGGGAATGTTGCACAAAAGTGTCTCCCTGCTAGAGGCTCCAGAGACTGGAGCCACCAAAACAGGGAGTCCTTGCATGCCTTGCTGACCGCTATCGGGCTGTTGAGAGAGGAGTATAGCGGGGACCACTGGACCTGTAGGGCCCATTGAAGAACCCGCATGTGTAAGCGAGCATGAAGAAGAAGTGGAATAGCTGCTGCCATTGAACCCAGAGCCCTCAGGACCGAAGCTGCCATCGGAAACGGTTGCAGGACTGCTGTGATATGACACCTCAGGCTGGGCAGCCTGTCTGGGGTGAGGAAGGCCCGCATTGATCTTGTGTCCAACCTTCCTCCTATGAAATCTATAAGTTGTGTGGGGTGCAGTAAAGATTTTTCCCAGTTTATAGTGATGCCCAGCCTTGGGGCCATAAGAAGGAAATAGTCCCTGGCTGAGCACAGTAGATAACTTGATGATGCCGTCAGGAGCCAGTCGTCCAGGTACGGAAAGACCTGTAATCCCTGGAGTCTCAGGTGGGCCGCTACTACTGCTAGTATCTTGGTGAACACCCTGGGGGCAGAGGTGAGACTGAAGGGGAGGACCCTGAACTGGTAGTGGCTGGCTCCCAGCCGGAAGTGAAGGAACCTCCTGGACCGTCTGTCCATCCGAATGTGGTAGTACGCGTCCTTGAGGTCAATAGAGCACATCCAATCGTTCTCCCGCAAAAGGGGGAGTATAGATTGTAGGGTGACCATCCGGAACTTTTGCTTGGTTACTGACAGGTTCAGCAGGGAAAGATCTAAGATCGGTCTTAAGTCTCCCGTTTTCTTTGGCACCAAGAAGAACCTGGAGTAAAACCCTGATCCGGTTTGATCTCGGGGGACGCGCTGGATGGCTCTTTTTTCTAGCAGCTGCTTGATTTCGACAGCTGCTGCCTCCCTTTGGTCGGGTGGTACATAGGGGAGGCTGCGGGATCTGGGGATTTTGCTCAGGGGAATGGCATAACCTCTGGATATCACATGAAGCACCCAACGGTCTGATGTGATTGACTCCCAAGAAGTCAGGTGCCTCGAAAAACGCCCCCCCGACTGGCTCCAGAGACGGACAGCTGGGCAACCCTTCAGGGCTGTTGCGTGGGTCTGTCAGAGAAAGGTTCTCTGGACCCAAAGTTCCTAGGAGCTCCTCTGCCTCTAGGACGGTGACCTCCCTGTCCTCCTCTGCCACGGAAGGACTGGTTATCTGGAGCAGATTGGGACTGCTGCGACTTCCGGAACCACATCTTCTTCTGTCCCTTTTGGTTCTTCGAGAAGGACCTCTGGGGAGCTGAGAAGCGGACTCCGACGGCAGACAGCGTCTTCCCGTCCTTCTCGCTCTGGACTAACGTTTCGCGAACAGTTTTGCCAAACAAGGCAGAACCATCAAAGGGGACATTCGCGAAGGTCGCTTTGAAGGGCTCTGCGAAATCACAGTGGCGGAGCCAGGCCTGACGTCTCATGACTAGGCCCGCTCCGCTAGCTCTAGCGGCTCCCTCGGTAGCGTGAGAAAGTAGCCACATAGAAGTATTGGAAACTGCTCTAAGAGTGGCCATACGGGTGGAGTACACTTGTTTGTCCTCACCCGACATGGACTCTGGGGGGGATGCAGCGTACTCTTTAATCAGGTCCCGCTGCATCCTGATGACATATGCCATGTAGTTCAGCGCTCTCAAAGAGTAGGTTGCTGAACTAAAAACTCGCTTCCCAATGCGATCCATCGAGCGGGACTCTTTGCCCGGAGGATGCATAGAGGGACTCTCCTGTGCTAACTCCCTCTTCGTGGCTGCAGCCATCATCATGGCATCTACCGGGGGGCCCTTGCTCCAGTGAGTGCGGTCCGCCGGGGGGCTCAGGATACGGTCCGGACGCTTGGGTGCAGGCTCAACGGTGTCCGGATCCTTCCATGCTCTGGTGGATATAAGGTCCACCAGAGGATCGGCAGGAGGGGACACCCAAGAGGTAGATGGACCTGCCTCGAATGCCTCCAAGAACACAGACTGCCTGAGGAGGCCTTGGGGGCAGACCACCCCCCGATCCTTAACATCTCCATAATGTCTCCAAAGGAGACGTCTTCAGGGGTGATCTTGGGGAGCCCTCCCCTTCATCCAAGTCTGTGTCTTCGGTAATGGACTCTGGGGAGTCCATGTGCCTCCTTTTGCACTTGCGCTTCCAAGGCACTTCCTCGGGGGGGACTGTCCGAGGAGTCCTCTTCAGCAGCTAGATGTTCCAAGGGAACTACTTGGGACATCGAGGCGGGCTGTCCCTGGGACCGGCTGATGGGAGCCTGGCCCAGCTGCAAGGGAGTGCGGGTGGAGCCGTGGCAGGGACCGGGGTCCGTAGTCCTCAACAGCCCTTTCCACTACGTCGAAGGCCGAGGGGAGCCAGCTTCTCTAAGCCCAGAGAGCCGACCCCACTGGATCCGACGACGGACCGAGTCAGAGCCAAACCGCCGGATCAGAGAGACCGTGTGCTCTGACTTAGACGGAGCCGAAGACACACCAGCTCCCTCGGATCCGAGGCTCAGCCTCGCTCAGAGGTCGGGTCCGGTACCAAGCACTCAAGGGATGGGTCGGATCCGAGGTGCGCCGACCTATCGGATCCGACCCACCCCCGGATTCAACTCTGCCCGGCGCCGACAGCTCCGAACCCGGGGTGTGGGTCGGAGAAGGAGCCAAGGGGGCGAAAAAAGGGGTCAAAGCCCCTCCCGGATGGGGGGGGGGCTAAGAGCACTCCCATTTGCATCAGGGCCTGGATGAAATGCCTCATCATCCGGTCCATGTCTGCGTCGCTCATTGAAAAGGTGGATCTAGATGAGGCCACCGAAGCGGACCTAGAGAGCCGCCTCGGGGACCTCACTGAAGGGCTAGCCTCCTCCTCTTTGGGCCCAGAAGAGAACCGAGGGGAGTGGAGCCGAGGAGGAGGAGATCTAGAAGACACAGGGGAGGCCCGCTTAGACGGAGGAGCCGAACTTGAGGTCTCGGCTCTCCATTTGTGGTGCCTCTCCTTGTGTCTCTCCTTCTCTTTCTCCCTTGTAGTCTCCCTCTCCTCCGGCTTTTTGGTGGGAGGTTGAGTCCCTGCCGGGGGAGGGGAGACTGCAGCACCCACGGAAGGCTGCTGGCTAGTAGGGGCAGAGGCCGGAGCCGCATCTGGAGGGAGAAGTCCCGCCAGAACAAGCTTCGACCTCGGCGCCCTTAAAGCTCGGGGGTTGAACCCTGCACATATGGTACAACCAGATGACAGGTGTTCAACCCCCAAGATGACCAAGACAGTGTGGCCATCTGCTGGGGACAGCTTATGGCCACACTCGGTACATTTAGAAAACACTGCCTTATGGGCTTCTGACATCCTAAGCCCTAACAGGCCTAAAACACACAGTACAAACACACAAACTACGCAAAACCCGTGAAAAAAATTAACAAGATAGAGAGAGGAAAGCCTAACACATACACTCTACTTAACTAAATATTAAAAGTTTAAAGTTTTTAAAATTTTTCAGTCAAAACTCTTATCTTTAACCAGGAGCTCGAGGAGTCCGTTGCAACTTGAAACGCGACAAATGAAATCTGAGGTCAGTTAGGGCTTGGCAGGGGATTATGGGTAGAGGGAGGAGCTAGGAGCTCGGATCCTAAGCTTTTGAAATGCCGGCTCGGATCCGAGGTCGGATCCGAAACCCACAGGTTGCAGACAAATGAAGTCTGCCTACTTCAGATCATTCATTTTGTCAAAGTGCAGTAAAGCTAGGATGCTGAAGCTCTGCAGGCTGCTAAGGTATTATGCACACTAAACAATGACTATGCAAGAGTATGCCTAGTATAACTCCTTCTTTCAGTATCAGTGTATGCATTTTTTTACCTTTCTCTATCCATTTATAGCACAGAGAACTACATGTTGAAACATTCAAGTTTCTCAAAGAGCAGTAAAGCTAGGATGCTAAAACTCTGCAGGCTGCTAGGGTACTATGCACACTACAAAATGACTATCCAAAACTGTACCTGGCATAACTCCTTATTTCCGTATCAGTGCAGACTCCATATGTAAAAGCTCATAATACCTCTTCTGGATGCAAGAGACCTCTGAGCAATCTCACTTAAAGTATGCCAGCAAACAAGCAATAGCATCTACAAAAGATAATTCTTCCAAAGGGGAATCTGGGCTCAAAGAATTCTCGTCTTCTGAACCACAGTCTAGATGAAAAGGAATATCAGAGGAGTATGCAAGGGATTCCTACCCAGAATATGAATCCTCATCTGAGGAATTTTGTTCCCTTGTCCTCTTAACAGGCATGGAAGACCAGGGAGAAAGTACAGTTGTGTACACTTACCATACATGTAGATGTTAGAGTGTATTCACTGTTGCAGTCATCGCCTGTGGGTTACCCCTGTTGTGGTAACCCTCGGCCGGCCCGAATACCAGAGTCAATGTTTTTGTGCGCCGGCTGCTGTCACCTGTAGTCGGACGTCAGGTCATCAGTACTATAAAACAAGGCAGCAGACGTCATTACATCAGTTTTTCTTGCCCTAACCCATCAGAAGCACAAGGGAAAAGAGAGAAGTGGTCCTGGTGGCTAACAGCCACCTTGGGAAGCATGTGTCCCCCTAGGGGAAGATGTGAAATGGGGGATGGAGGGAGGGAAACCTAGATTGCAACAATGAATACACTCGAACTTCTACATTTATGGTAAGTATACACAACTGTACTATGTTCTTCGTGTTTCACTGTTGCAGTCATCACCTGTGGGAGGATTCCCAAAGCTGAGGTAAAGGGTGGAAGGATAGATAGAGTCCTAGGTATGGGTCAGGAGGCCCTGCAGAATTGCAGAGGCAAACCCTGGCCTAGACTATGAAAAAGAGAGGCAGGCGGTAATGCTTTGTAAAGGTATGGACAGAGGTCCAGGTGGCCACTTCCAATATGTCCCTGGTAGGTATTCCTCTTAAAAAGGGAGTGGAAGTGGAGGTTGCTCTAGTGGAGTGGGTACGGACTGACTTAGGGATGGGTTTCCCATATAGTCTGTAGCAAAAATGGATACAGTGTGAAATTCTTTTGGAAATTGTTTGTTTGGAAATGGGCTTTTCCTCTGCCCCTGGGGCAAAGCTTACCAGAAGCTGTTCAATTTTTCTTGAATGGCTTAGTGCGTTCCAGATAGTATCTGAATTGTCTGTGCATGTCTAGTGAGTGTAGAATTATTTCCCCCTTGTTTTGAGGGTTGGGAAAAAAGGTGGTAAGGTGTATGGCCTAGTTAAAGGTCACATCACATACCACCTTGGGTATAAACGAGGGATTAGTTCTCAGGGAGACTCTGTCTGCATGGAAAATTATGAAGGGCTAGACAGCCATGAGAGCTTGAAGTTCTGAGACCCTTCTGGCTGAGGTGATAGCTAGTAGGAAGGCAGTCTTCCAGGAGAGGAATTTCAATTCTGTTGAAGCACCAGGTTCGAAAGGAGGTAAGGTTAGTTTCTCTAATACATAATTCAGGTCCCAGGGTGGAGTAGGAGGTCTTCTGGGAGGCCCAATATTAGAAGCCCCTCTGAGGAATGGCTTAATCAAAGGATGAGAGAAGAGGGGTGGGTCTCAATCATAACGGGCAGAGATGGCCGAGGCATGGATTTTAATAAATGAGAAGGAGAGGCAACTATTGAGCAACTCTGCTAAGTAATCCAGGATGAGAGGAATGGAAGGTTGGGAGGTACTGCCCCCTTTTGATTATTTCCAGGAGCAGAATCTCTTACATTTTCCTGCATAAGATTTTCTTGTGCTGGGCCGTCTGGCCACTGTGATGATGTCCAGGTCCTGTTTGCTTAACAGTGACTTCTTGTTAGTTTTTAGATTATGAGCCATGCTGAAAGTTTGAGAGTCTATAGGTCTGGGTGCAGTACCTTCCCCCTCTCCTGGGTCAATAGGTCTAGCCTTAGGGGAAGCAACTTGGGTGGCTGTAAGGTCAGACTGCATAGTAAGGGGTACCAATGGTGTCTGGGCCAATCTGGAGCGATGAGGATGGCCTTTGGTTTCTCCTCTCTTATTCTGATCAGACCCTTGGGAATAAGGGGCAAAGGGGGGTATGCGTACACAAAGAGGGAAGCTCCAGGGGAAGGTCAAGGCATCCACCTTCCATGCTAGGAGGTGATACTCCCTGGTACAAAACTTGTACAGCTGGTGGTTGCGGTGCAAAGCAGAGAGGTCCACCTCTGTGGTCCCCCACGCCTGGGTGATTTGCAGAAATATTTCTCTGTGGAGCTGCCATTCGTGGGGGTCCAGTAAGTTTCTGCTTAGGAGGTGGTCTACCAGTGTGTTGTTGATCCCTGGTAAGTATTGGGCAATTAGGTGTAGCCCCATGCAGGTGGCTGTAAGCCACAGACTCATGGCTAGCCTGCACAGGGGGTAAGATTGGGTGCCCCCCATTTGTTGATGTACCACATTACTGTGGTGTCTGTTTTTATAAGGAGGACCCCTGGCCTGAGATGGGGTTGGGAGGAAGTTAGTGCATTTTGCATTGCCATCATTTCTTTCTGGTTGATGTGTGCAAGTGAAGTTGCTGGGCATTCCAAAGGCCTTGGGTACACCTACCTGCTAGGTGAGCACTGCAAGCTATGTCTGAGGCATTGTTGGTGATTGTCAAGCTGGAACGGTGGAGGATGAAGGGAAGACCCTTGTTCCTGGCACAGGCCTCTGCCCACCAGAGAAATTCATCCCTTATGCAAGGGATCAGTGGTAGAGTTGTCTCTAGGGACCAAGAGTGCTGACACCAAAGGTTCTTTAAGTACCACTGATTCTTTCTCATGTGAAGCCTGGCGAGAGGGATGAGGAGGATGCAAGAAGCCATGTATCCCTGGGCTTGCAGGAACTTACTCGCAGTGAGGTGACTTCTGGAAGCCAGCTGGGTGAAGTAGAGAGGCAGGAAACTCTGCTTTTCTGGGGATAGGAAGACCATCAGGGTTGCTGTGTCCAGCACAGCTCCCAGAAAAACAATTTTCCTGGTGGGGTTTTGCTTTGATTTTTTCCGTTGGTGAATCCTAGGGAAGTTAGGAGTTTTTTGATGGAGAAGATCCTTGAGCAACTTTTCTTTGCTGTTCACCTGAATGAGGCAATCGTCCAGGTAAGGGTAAATCTGTATATTCCTCTGTCTGCAGAATGCTATAGCTGGGGCCAAGCATTTGGTAAATACTCTGGGAGCAGTAGATAAGCCAAAGGGCAGTGCAGAGAACTGAAAGTGCTGATTGCCTGCTCTGAAGCGCAGGAACTTTCTGCACAATTCCCTAATGGGGATGTGGAGGTAGGCATCGTTTAGGTCTAGTGTCAGCAGCCAGGCATTTCGTGTGAGCTTAGGCAGGAGCTGCTGCAAAGTTAGTATTTGGAATCTGGGGACCACCAAGGAGGTGTTCAGTTTGGATAGATCCAGGATCGGGCACCAAGTGCCTTCTTTTCTGGGAACAAGGAATAGTCTGGAGTAAAAACCTTTTCCAGTTTGATCCAGAGGGACAGGCTCTACTGCCCCCTGGGATATTAGTGTTTTTACCTGTTTTAATGCCTCTGCCCACTGGTTTGGGGGGAGGTCTGGGTACCCTCTTGGAACTGGGAGTTTGCTGAAGGAGAATCTGTATCTCTGAGAAATGATTTTTAATACCCATTGGTCCTTGGCTATAGAGACCCAATTGTCCTTGAAGAGGATGAGCCTTCCTCCTAGTTTTAGATGAGTGAAAGGAGGGCGGGGGGGGGGGTCACTGTGAGTGCTAACCATAGAAGCTTGGCTTTGAACTCCCTACCTTAGAGGTGGAGGTGGTCCATTGTTTGCTTCTTTGCTGGCCCTGGGATAGGGGGCCTAGATGTCCTGTCCCTGCGGGGCTTACTTTGGCGCCGTCTGCTGGGTGCAGGGAAGGCCCAGTGCTTAGAGGGGAAGGTCCTGCTGAATCTGGGTGGTTGAACTTGAAAGAAATCCTTTACTGTTTGCAGAGATTTTGCTTTGTCTTCCATCTTTTTAAAGCACCTCTTCTGCCTTTTCCCCAAACAGGCATTCCTTATCTAGGGGTGCATCAATATCAGGGAGAGGTTGTTCCTTCAGCCATGCATGTCTTCTAATAACAGATCTGGTCACTGCTGCCCTCCTAGAAGCTTCTAGGGCACCATATCCACATTGTAATGAGGGCTTGGCCACTTGACAAGCAGAGTGTAGTAATTCTGCCAGCTCTTTTGAGTTGGCACCGTCAGGAGAGGTAGCAATCTTCTGTTTTGTTTCAAAGTGTGTTGTTGATATTTTAACATATGGAACTGACAACTGAGTGCTCTGACAGTGAAGGTTGCAGAGGTGTATACTTTCTTGCCCCATCTGTCCAGAGCTCTGGAGTCTTTGTCAGAAGGAAGAGGATTCTTTGTAGAACTAGTCTTAGCTCCTTTGAGTCCCTGTGTAATGACCTCAGGGTCTGCAGCAGGGTTCCTGTACAGGTGATTGTGAGAATCCAATACTCTGTAGTACCTATCAGGTTTCGCTGGAGCAGGAGGCAGGGCCTAAACTGGATTCAAGGAAGACATCATCCACCACTTCTAGAATAGGTGGGATGGCCAGGGGTCTGTGCTAGGGCAGGTCCAAAAACTCTCCAAGTCATTTGTTTTGACTGTGGGTAGTCCTGAGATTCCCACCGAAAATGCTCCCTGAGAGAGTGAAGTGTTTCCCCGAAGGAGAGGTCCTCTGGAGGGGAGACAGAGGGGATGGATTCCTCTGCATCCGAATCCTCAAACAGTTAAGGGCTATTGTTCCTCTTCAAAGGCAAAATCATCAGATTCCTCTGACTCTTAGTCTGTCAAAATTTCTGGAAAAGGAACTCTTTCCCTTTTTGGAGTGGGGGCTTGAATACCTCGGATATGGGAGATGAGATCCTCAACCATTTTAAGCATTTGGGCTTGGGGTGGAGAAGCAGTAGCAAGATGGTGGCTAGAAGCAGATTTCCTAGGAGTGGCCTGGCTTCAAGGCCTGGCAGAATCAGTCGGTCTCTGAGAAACGGTAGTCTGAAGGGAAGATGTCGCTTCTTGTCTAGAATCAGTAGTGCGAATGGCCTCCTCGGAAGTCGGTGCCTTCATTGCGGCTACAGACCCAACCGAGGCAGAGACAGCCAAAGGCTCAGAAGACGAAGTGGATTTCTCCGGCAAACCTGACTCCGAAAGGGTCTCGGCAGAGGTCTGTGTAGAAAGCAAGTCGGGCATCAGGGGCTGTGAAAGCGCCTTACTGAATTCCAGAGAAATGACAACTTGTTTAGTGGCAAAATCATCGGAAGGCTTAGCCTTGTGTGGCCTGTTTCTATCTGTACATTTTTTCGGAATTTTGGCGGATTGTTGGCTGATGGACGCCATATCGGAATTTGAAGACGTAATACGAAAATAATTCTCTACAAAAAGAGATCTACGGTGAATGGTTCTCGTATTAAATATGGCACAGAACTGGCAACGAGGAACGTCATGGTCTGGGCTTAAACAAGTGATGCCGTAAGAATGAAAGTCTCGGTGTGGGATCTGCTTTCCACAGGCGAGAAAATTGTTAAATTTTTCAGACATCGGTTAGAGCAAGAAAAAAGGGTCCCCAACGGGGTAATTAGCTTTAGACGTTTTCTGCTGAAATTCGACTTCTGGTAGCGACGGACAGGCACTCGTGTGAACTGCTTCTGCTACGGGCTCCATGGCAAGAAAGACTGACATAATGACATTGGCTGCCTAGCTTTACAGTACTGACGACCTGATGTTAGACTACAGGCGACAGCAGCTGGCGCACAAAATCATTGACTCTGGTACTCGGGCTAGCCCAGGGTTACCACAGCAGGGATAACCCACAGGTGATGACTGCAACAGTGAAACACAAAGAACATGCAGGGATTGACACCCCTTGAGGAGACTTCAAGGCCATCAAGGCATTAAACAAGCCTTGAGTAAAATCCTACCATTCAAGTTGGGGATCTTTAGCAATAGGGGTAATATGTTTGGTCTTTTGCTTTTTCTTAAGCAGGAAGTCCACCCTAACAACCTTTGGTGGTTCATTCCTTTGCAAGGATTCAATGATCGTAGTAAGAATCTTTTCTCAGACTACTACTTGAGGAATTTCCTTCAACCCCTCAGAAATAATCAACCACAGTTCCCCCTCAAAGTTCAGAGCAGTTGTTTGAAAAACCTCAGATGATGTGTGAGAACTTGGATCCATGCCAATCTACAACAGGGTTGCAGGACAGGAATCCAGTACAAGCACTGTATGGTCTTCAGGCCTTTCACTACCTTCTAGACAGCCACCTGGTGAAGGTGAACAGCAATCAGATCAGGCCTAGACTTGTTGGCATGCTACTTCTTGAAAGACGCCTGTCCCTTGGGATGGCAGGAGTCCGCCACAGGACCCTGAACCAACAATTTAAGACACTGGTTATCAACATATACAGAGACAGGGAAGATAAGGGACTATGGAGGGTCTTGGGGACAAATGCTTGTCAGATACAGCACTGAGTATGGCCACAGGAAGCAACTATGCAAAAAAGGCACTGGTCATGACAGTCTTTATGGGAAATCTGCCTCCTACACTGACATTTTCACGCCATGGATGAGGTGAACACAAGTAACAACAATATTGAGAAAAAAAAGAGACACAGAAGAATCCCCAACGGGGCACTAACCAGCACAGTAGACAGGTGTTCAGACCAACATTTGATAATGGCGATTGGAATGGTGGCAATGAAGTTATGAGAATTTGCATCCATATGTCACCTTTATGCCCTATGTGGAAAGCGTGCATATGACGTAAGGTGCCTAAAAATCTAAAGGCTTTGTTATACAGGCCAGATGGGCTTTCCTTGGCATGAAATCCCTTCAGGGAAGAATGCTGTTAACAGTGATACAGAAGGACATCAATATGTACAGAATAATGCTCAGGAGTAATGATATTTCAGGAAAGGTAGGACCGAACAATCTATGTAAAGTTAAATAGAATAATTGTCAAGACAAATATCATACCAGCAAAATGCATACAAATGAAAAAAAGTGTTGCAATGGTTTGTTTTCTCTTTTCATAGACAAAAGGATACTCATTTCACTATGTTATATGCTTTTGTTAATAAACATGTTTAAAGCAAACATTTCAAAGCTCTCTGTGCATTTATATGGTGATTTTTTACTATTAAATGCAATCCTGTAAAAAAAAAAAAAAATAGTCAGAAAGCCAAGTCCATGAAACAAGAACGGACAGCTTGGAAATGACAAACTTATCATTCTACAGTGGGGTTTCTGCTGGTAAATTTATGAGACCACAACATGTCTACAAAGTCATATTTTTCTGGCCTTCATATGAAAATTCAAAGAGCTGATTTTTATAAAATTTGGAGTTCTAGTTTGAAATGCTTCTGAGTTTATAATCTGTACAACATTCACATGGGTCTAACTGTTTCAAAACCGTAGGCTATTTGCAAAGATGCTACAAAATGTTTTAGCAGGGCCTTGCTTTCTGTGCTATTCCAACTTTCACACAACAGTGTCAAGAGGATATCTGAGCCTTTCACTGAAACCTTCTGAGGTTATTAGATCAGTGTGTGTGTGTGTGTGTGTGTGTTCACATGTTTGCAGTAATACACATTTTAAGTAGACTAACATAAATGCTGTTGTGGTGTTACTGTAAGCAGACCTTTTTGTGTATAGAGATCTGTGACACTACTGATCAAAATGTTTTGATTTTCAGTTAAAAATTTTAAGGACTGTACACAGATTCCAATGTTCTGACATTGGCAATCTCATAATATGGATGCAATGCAAAATTTTGCACATTAAAATATGCTGATATATTATCTTAGAATCCCCTTATTCTTCATTATGGAGTACCTTGGGAACAAAATCACAGTGCAAGTAGGACAATCAACTCACTGGATAGCATGGACACCATATTTTAGTAAAGTTTCTTTCAACTCTTAACATAACATTAACTTGCCCAAATGTACTGGCGAGATCACTCCATTTTTAATATCTCAGAAAACTGCAATGTACAGTTCTAAGTAAATCAATTTCAAGGGACTGCTTCAAAACATTTCAGGCCCATACTACATCCAACTTACAACACATTGCAATGCTGTTTAGGGAAGTGTGCTAGTGCACAGATGCTCTAAACTCATATGGTCATTTCTCTAATTTTGATCAATCCTAACTCATCTCAGTGACAGCCTCACTGTTTTACTGTAAAGCAGTCAGTAGACTAAATTTGTATAATGTTGACCATTCTTTGGTTAGATAGCACACTGTACTAGAAGGAAGCAAGGAAAGGCAGTTCTATACCGCTTTGTTTTTTTTTTCATTTTCCATGCCCTGAACTTTCACAAGTAACTACCTGTATTACTATGGTCTTTCTACCCTTATTAATTCTAGTCTACTACTAATACTACAAAGTCCAAGACTTACTTTTGCATTTATACTAGTAAGCACCCTTAAATACTTGCATGCAAACTCTATCAGTGCCAATTATATTGACTGTTTCTGGCCATGCACTGGACCTAACAGGCTGGAACTCACTCTGTTTGCCCTCATCTAGCTCAGGCTCACTTCACTCCCCTACCCTAGCCCCATATATCCCACCCACCCCCACTACAACTACATTTAGCTTCTCCAAAGACCACCCACTCCATACCATACAACCATACATATTACAGCCACCCTATTTGCTCTTCACTCTTACACATAGCTAAATGACATCAACACCACCTTTCTTCTGCCCCCCCAGTCTACTTTTTCCCCTCCCTTTACTATTCTATCCACCAGTCTAAAATTAAACAGCAATACCTTAATTTATTCTACTGATAATCTCTTATTAAATTCTTCAAACCTACTTTTCTGTACTATAACCACATTATGCTGCCTTTCAGGGACTATCGGTATTTCTACTATCTGTTCTTGTCCATGCCACATCGTATCATACTCCATTGTTACCCAACCTCACCGTCACCTCCAGAACACTACACCATAATTCTAGATTATCCCCCTTTCACCCTGCTATAGCACCCAGCCTATACTTCATCACATTCCATATTTTCCTGAATTATAAATACACCAAAGAAGAATCCACACTACATACAGATAATTTAAAGGTGAAAACTAAAGATACAAAATTGTTTCACTACACACACCTCTCATCTAGGCTTGTTCTTTATGGTGACTGACATCCTAATCCAGGAACCTCTTTACACACTTGCAACTCTACCACCCAAGCTACCCCCAGTACTCATCAACTCAAGCAATAGTTTACTTTTGGTCAACTTAATTCTTAGGAGCATCTACAATAAACTATCACAGTTGCATGCTTATATAGCCTTCATACATCCCTGACATACCAACTGCCACAGAAATCTGGCTAAAACTAGATACTAAAGAAAAGGAACCCACCCACATCATCACTGAAAATGACAGACAGCATAAGAAAAGCTAGTGGTGTGGCAATGATATACAAAAACACATTGAAATCACTTCCAATCCCCTCACCAACACCCAACTTTCCCAGTCCTGAAATAATTCTCTCTATCCTGAAAATCAATAAACACAAGGGCATATACATCGCTGCCATCCCTTATGGAAACATTCCATTACTGCAAGAAATCCTGTACTGGATATCTCATAATCTCAACAAGAAGACCATCATCATGGGTGAATGTAATACAGACTATCCACTTAACTCTGACTCTCCCACACTCTCCATTAGTCTCTCTGGTTTTACCCAAATTATCACCACTTATACTTGAACAAACAAATGCAGTAATATGGAGTCTACATTAGACTGGATCTTCACCATCACCACTAACAAAATTAACATTAATTAATTTGATTAAGTAACTAACCGGTGGCCTACCCAACACCATCACTGGCCATCTACCAACAGTGTTGTGAGAGAATCTAATCATGCACATAAACACAATTTATAATAATGTGTGTACATTCCCTTCCTGCAATACTGACGCTTTCATTAGCTACCTCAGCAAATATAACTGGAATACTCGAAAATACTTATCTAAGAAGAAACCATAACTCACCTTAACACCAAATTCATTAACATAATAAACAAACTAGCTTACATCAAATCAATATGAACCAAATCCTGTCTCACCCCATGTCTCACAAGAGAAGCCAGGCAACTTATGCTAAACAGAGATAAAACTTGGAAAGCACAGTCTATTGAAAAACACCACAAAAATGGCAATATTTTAAACAGCTTAAAAACCTTTCCAAACAAAAAATCAGATCAGACAAAATTAAATACTTTTACAAGCTCCAAGACAACCAACAACAGAACCCTAAACTTTTCTGAAATGCAGTCAAAAGATTTCCACCCAAACCAAAACTATAACTCCTTTACCAACTACCACTAACTCAAATCTCTACAGCTACCCAATTCAGTACACATTTTATACACTGTCCTCTCCTTACTTAACAATAAACCTAGCACCCTCACTATCTCAAACAGTACTGACTGCCACCAAAATCCTTTTTTTCCTTCATCATTATCTAACTCTATCAAAAAACACCTCCTAAAACTAAAAAAAAAATGCACACCAGCTGCTAGCAACCTGCCAGCAGAATGTCTTAGAACTGCTGCAGATACCATCATATACCCTTTGGCAATACTGAAATCAACCAATCAATTACAGAAAACTATGCTCCTGCCAGTTGGTAAAAATCCTACATCATGCCTGTACATAAAGGGGGACCATCCATCGACCTCTTCAATTACAGATCTACAGCTATGCTACTTCCACTCCCCAAAATATTAAAAAATGCATTAATTCCCAATTTCTTTTCTCTCCAACACCCAACATGGTTTCGGACTTCAACACCGCACCACTACTGCTCTGCTCAGTTTAACCAAAATAACAAACTAACAGAAACACCATCAATCTAGAACTCCCCCTCTTCTTAGACATGCCAAAAGTACCTGACAGTTTCACACGAACACCTTCTCCATGGACTATTCTCCCTTAGACTCTCTCATTCATCCCTTAGCAGTTCCACAGCTATCTCATCAACAGACTCCATGCTGCAAAATGGAAGTGAGCTCTTTTCCCCTTTCTGTCTCATTTGGCATACCTTAGGAAACTACTCTAGTCCTTTTACCGTTCAACAGATTTACTAATAATCTTCACAAAGCTATCAAAGAAGCCTCCATAGTACAATACACAGATGATGCCATGCTCATATGCTCTACACCAAGTGTACTGCTATTCTACAACATGACCCAAGACTCTTTTTCCTCAGATGAGGTCTCACTAGATAACTACCAACTACTTTTAAATGATACTTTTAAAAAAATAGTTTTATCCAGATCTTTGTCAGCACAGAAATAATCCTTCAACATTACATAAGCAAGTAATAAGTCAATTGAAACAGTTTCCAATATGCAGCTTCTTGGTGTCTTAACTGAAAACTTAAATATGATCAACACATCACTCAAGCCATCAGGAAAACATACCAAATGTCAGGCTTCCTCTACAGAAACAAACCTTCACTGACTACTCTAAATTTTTCAGTAACATCTTATGTTCTCCTTTCACTTCTCTATGTGAGCACCCATCCTAACTACCCTTCACTCCACCTTACAAATAAACTAGCGGTTCGCTACAATAAAATAGCCAAGTTTGTATCCAACTTACCAAATCGATCTCACCACTGCCTAGCACTGAAGCACCTACACTGCTTGAAATACCTAATTACCTTACCTACTCCCAAACTGCTTAGCGCCCACAAAATAATACACAAACCCAACACTTGTCCATCATCACAAAAACATCCACAAACATTACTTCCCTCCTAGGGATCTCTGCTCACAGAATAAATATCTCTGATCAAGACTATGTCTCATAACAGTGCAGGCGACTCACTTTACTCAACCTATGTTAAGTAAGCACTGGAACTCCATCCCACACATCCTTAAGCAAGACATTACCACACATTTCAAATACAAGCTATAAATGCCTAACTTCCTCATTGCTAGGCTCACGCTCCAATCCTGACTAAACCAACCTCTCTTTCCATTTCTTTTCCACTGCCAATCTCTACATCAATCGGCTGGACTCTAACCTTTCTTATCATCCCCATTACTGCTCCTCCAAATCACCTTTATACTTAATCCTCTCCTACTTCCTACTAATACTCCCTTCCTTAGCCACCTCATTATCTTGCCTATCTACAGTTACCTCAACCATTATTAGAACTTTTTCTACTTAAATTATAATTATTTCTTCTTATACCCTTCCTCCTCCTCTATCTTCTGTTCCTATTTCTGTTCCTAATCTAGTAATACCCTACCTCGTTGATGTCAGTATACATATATTGAACCTGTGTGTATTATCACGGCTCTTGTATCTCCAGCCATTATGTGTTAATGTGTCTTTGACAAACAAAATAATGCAATTTCTGGAGTATATGATAAATGTCTATTACTCATCTAAATACTACCTACAAAGGAATGCTTAACTTTTAGTGTTGTTCACTGCAAACAATTATTATATGAGGAGCTTTTCTCCACAGGCTGCTGCTGAAAATGGAATGTGTGCTCAATTGTACTTTTCCAGTAAACAAAAAACAATAAATAAAGGCCTCCAAACTTATTAAGAATGCCTACTCAAACAATATGCATGCACAAAAGCAAAACTTCTATTAACTCCTTATCTATATTACAAGAGGTTTTATTTGAAATTAATACTCTGAAGCAAAAGGGGGGAAGGAATCAAAGACAATTTACTAATGCAACTGAAAAAATGAAGAGTCAAGTCCTATACTGCTGGATTAGAGAGTACTGGTGAATAGCTACTCCACTCAGTTATTTCTTTTTTGTTATATACCACTGAATCTGTACATGGATGACATCAAAAACAGAGCTCACTGGAATAATCTGGGGCTGATTAGGCTCCCAGAAGAGATAAAAGGCACGGAACTAGTGGCTTTCATTGCAAAAGAATAATGCCTGCTAGTGAATTTGCCCATTGTGAGAGTGACTGACAGAGCACACACAATGTCCATTACAATGCTATCTAATCTTCCAAGACAATTTATAAAAAAATTTGTTAGCTTACTGAATACATAGTACTGAGAAACGCTCACCAGTTGGGAGATGAATTTAAAATTACTCATGCTGTGGTTTGCATCTCCCCTGGTTACAGCACTGCTCTTTTCATCATCATCATCATCAACCCCCTTTTTCCCATTTTCTACATGGGGTCAGGGTGTCATGTCAACTGTTGCCAACTCTCTCAATTCAAAGCCATTCTCTTGCCTTCTTTGACACTTATTTCTGACTGTCGAGGGTCTTCTCTCACACAATCCATCCACCTCTTTGTTGGATGCTCGTTTCCTTTTGCCTTCTTCCCGTCTGCCTCAAACCTTCTTCACCAGACTGTCTTCTGCTTTCCTGCATATCTGCCCAAACCATTGCTCTCTTTCACCTTTTCTGCAATTGAAGCTACTCTGGCTTCTGCTGTTACGCCCTCATTTCTTCATCTGTCCCACAGTGTGCATCCTACTACCTGTATCAGGCACATCATCTCCATCACCTTTACTTTCCTCAACTGCTCTACCTTTACTGCCCAGGTTTCGGTACCATACAGTAGTACAGATAGCACCACTGTTTTGTACACATTACTCTACAGATTATTTGGCATTCTTCTGTCACATACTACACTTGACACTGGGTGCAGCACTTCTGATTCTAGCTTTAACCTTCTCATTTAGACTTCCCTCCTCCTCAACCATCACTACTAGACACCTGAAGCTGTGAATCCGCTCCACCATCTTCCTTTCTCTTTCAATTCTCAGCTTCTTCTGAACTCCTCCATTTGCTGCCACTACAACTGTCTTATTAGTTCTCAGTTTCATCATACGTGCCTTCAGTTTGGCATTCCATTCCCCTATCTGTTGCTGAAGTTCTTGGTTAAGAGTTCACCTGTAATGCCACATTGTCTGCATACAGTAACTTTGTTGCTCTGTCCCCTCCGACCTGTTTTCTAATGTAGTCCATCACCAGTATGAATAGCAATGGACTCTGAGCTGAACCCTGGTGAACATCCACTCCCAATGGGAACCTCTCTGTGAGATCAAACACTGTTCGTACTTGAGTATTTGGGTCCTTGTACATAGTCTGCACTAATTCTACCAATGTTTCTGGGACTTCAAACCACCACAGGACTTCCCAAATCAGCTTTCTTGGGGCTTTGTCTTACACTTTCACTGCTGTTTAATAAATGTAAACTCTTGATTTTAGTGTTGACACATTCGAATGACATGGGTTTATCATTCCAGGAGACCATTAAGAAGCCTAGCCAAAATTCCCAATTGCACCAAAGCACTGTCTAGTTATGTCACTTGCTTAATAAATCAGCTTAACAGCTCATAGCCTTAACCCTCTACACTGACTGCCAGCCCCAAAGAATAATTTTGGCAACACGTTTGAGATTCCTGCGGATACGGAAGCCTTTCTGATCAGTAAGTCAGCGCCCTTATCTAGCCTACATCTAATTTGCCAAGGGGAAATGTTCTGACTCCAAACAGAAGTTGCAAAATCATCAGGAACACTGCAAAAGGCATAAGAAATTAAAGCAATCCAAGCAACTGATGGAATATTCCTCCTGGGGAAAAGGGAAACAACATTCTGGAGGCCATGAGAAGAGGGAGTTCATTCCTAATTTGTACAACTGATTCCATCCTTTGACTAAGGTGGAAAGAAGTCTCATCATTAGAAGAAAAGATGGACTCTTACTTCCAATCCATCAGTTAAGGAAATGAAACTTCTGGAGAAGCAACAAGACAAAGTAAATCTGAACAGTGAGCTACACATGCAGGGCTTTATATTAATTGTAGCTATGCCATCAATGGCCCAGCTGTCATCCTAATGACAATTTATGCAACTGAAGTAATATTTCCATTACTACTGAAGCATTTTCGATCTGCCATACAGGTAACAAATCTGCTGGTGCCCTCATACTGTAATGCTAGTTTTCTGTGAACACTTTGCAAGGGTTACAGCAAAGTTAGTGGTTTGTTCTTGTTCTTACTGCAGTTGTGCCCCTTATATCCAAGTTTTCAAGGATAGGCCTTGGTTTATTTTTGGGGAGGGGTATTACAAGTCTACTGTTATCTGCCTGTGAAACTATGTATTGTTTTGTGTAATGGGGAACCCATAACTGGCTTTTTACATTTTTTTGTTATTATTGTTGTTATTCTTTATTATTACAATAGTTGACTGACTTTTATTGTGTTTTTGTTGCTATACAAAAGAATGATTCCCCCATGCCAATCAATGGTCCATGCCGCTACATTCCTAAATGCCTGGCACAGTTAAAATGCCTGGCACAGTTTTCCCACATTTTTCACCCACAGACTGGCCTTAATTCAGTCTGTCATCATTATCTGGGGCTCTTTCGCACCCTTTCTCTGAAGAATAACAAGTTTAAAGGTATAATGTGCTTTTCTTGTTCAGCTTATATAAGATAGTATAAGCAAATGTTATCTGACCAATTTTACTCTTTCTCTTCACTAACACATTAACACCTATATGGTGTGGAATGCTGCATCTCTTACAGCCTGCACAGACCCTTGCATTCCCAAGCATTTTCTGAAAAATCAACTTATAAAAATATAATATAATTAAAGCTTTTCTACCGCGGGACATCTAGATTAACAATCAATGTCATTTTATTAATAAATCATTGCTGTTTTTAATTCTGTCTGATATTAGCTGGTAAACCACTTGGTTAAAAAGTCAGGCCCAAGAAAGGTCTGGACACTACAAGGAGCTATAGATATTAATCGGATGTATACAAAAAAGGTTCTCAGTGGTGCAGAGGATAGCACGGTCCCCTCACAACAAGGGGCTCCTTGATTTCATTCTCAGCTGCGATGCCTTCAGTGCAGAGTCTGCATGTCCTCCCTGTGTTCGCATGGGTTTCCTTCCGGGTGCTCTAGTTTCCTCCCACATTCCAACGACATGCAGTAGGTGAACTGAACACTCTAAATTTGGCACGAGTGTGCTCGCAAGTGTGTGGTATGGAAGAACTACAAAGGCAGGGTTAGTCACTGGCAGTGCAAAACTTGGCTCTAGATGACTGTCACTGCTGAAGTGACACCCCAACCCTATGTTGAAAAATTGGGAAAAAGGGGTGTGGATGGATGAAAATAAGACTTGAACTAGCTAAGCAAAGTACAGTTGTGTACACTTATCAAATGTAGACGTTCGAGTGTATTCACTGTTGCAGTCATCACATTTGGGTTATCTGCTTACAGTAGCCCTCAGTCAGCCTGATTAACAAAGTTTTGGGTCCTGCGTTGGTTGCTGTTCCTTCTTCCATGACGTCAGGTCATCAGGGGTATAAAACATGCAGCCGACGCCATTACATCAGTTTTTCTTGCCTCAGATGTCAGGTGCCCCCCTAATGGGAAGCAATTAAATCTATAAATATACAAGGTTATACACTCCAACAAAAAAGCAAATACATCAAAAAGCTTTTGAGCATAGTAAAGGAGAGTAGAGGTACAGCCAAAAGAAGTAAGGGGGCTGGAGGGAGGGTAACCAGGACTGCAACAGTGAATACACTTGAACATCTACATTTATGGTAAGTGTACACAACTGTACTACGTTCTTAGTGTTTCACTGTTGCAGTCATCACATTTGGGTAGATTCTCAAAGCTAAGGATGGGAGGAGGAAATTTAGATAGCATTAGGACCAGCTATAAGGCCATGCAAGACTGCAGTGGCAAAGCCAGCTCTGGATTTAGAGAAGATTGGCAAATGGTAAAGCTTGGTGAAAGTATGTACAGAACTCCACGTAGCAGCTTCTAGGATGTCCCTGGTAGGGACGCCTCTGGGAAAGGCTGTAGAAGTAGATGCAGCCCTGGATGAGTGGGATCTGATCCCCTGTGGGATAGGTTTTCCATGGTGCTTGTAGCAGAAATTAATGCAATGGCCTATCCATTTGGAAATGGTTTGCTTTGAAATAACCTTCCCCTCTGCCCCTGCAGCAAATGCCACCAGCAGTTGTTCAGATTTCCTTTGAGGTTTAGTCCTGTCTAAGTAGAATCTAAGTTGTCTGTGCACATCTAATGAGTGCAGTATCCATTCCCTTTTGTTCTGTGGATTAGGATAGAAGGTTGGCAAATAAATGTACTGATTAAGGGCCACACTGGATACCACCTTGGGCATGAAGGAGGGATTGGTCCTGAGAGACACCCTGTCCGCATGAAAGATGATGAAAGGCTCCAATGCCATAAGGGCCTGTAAATCAGAAACCCTTCTTGCTGAAGTGATTGCTAAAAGAAAAGCTGTTTTCCAAGATAGGAATTTTAAGTCTGCAGTAGCAGCTGGCTCGAAAGGGGGAAGACCGAGTTTTTCCAATACAAAGTTAAGGTCCCAGGCTGGAGTTGCAGCTCTCCTGGGTGGTCGTAAATATTTGGCCCCTCTGAGGAACTGCTTGAGCAGTGGATGAGAGAAGAGGGACGGTTCTGTGTTATAATGAGTTGAAATGGCTGAAGCATGAATTTTGATGGAGGAGAAGGACAGGCCCTTGTGAAGCATCTCAGTTAAGCATTGTAAAATCTGAGGTAAATCAGGCACTGCTGTGCTCATCCCTTGAAATTGGTTCCAGGTACAGAATCTCTTCCATTTTTCAGCATAAGATTTTCTAGTACTAGGCCTCCTTGCCTCTAAAATGATATCCATCACTGGTTTGCTGAGGGATGGGTAAAGGAGAAATTAAGCAATTACCCAAGCTGCTAGGTTCAGTGTTTGAAGCTGAGGGTGCAGAATCTGGTTTTCCTGCTGAGACAATAGGGTAGGAGTCTGGGGCAGGTGCCATGGGGCCAACAGTGACACACTGCGCAAGAGGGGGTACCAGTGTTGGCGTGGCCAGTCTGGTGCAATCAAAATCATCCTTGGTTTGTCTTGTTTGATCTTTAGTAGTACTTTGGAGAGCAGAAGCAGAGGAGGAAAGGAATAAACTGACAGGTTTTTCCAGCTGAAGGGCAGAGCATCCACTTTTCAAGCTTGTTTGTGGGAAGTCCTTGAGCAAAATTTGTCCAATTGATAGTTCTGGGGAGAGGCAAACAGGTTATATCTGGGCTCCCCCATTTGCTCGTCAACATGTTGAAAATCCTTGGTTTCAGTTTCCACTCGTGTGGGTCCATGAGGTTTCTGCTTAGTTCGTCTGCCAATGTATTTAGTTTTCCTTGCAGGAACTGAGCTTGTAGATGCACTTGGTAGCACAGGGCTGTGTTCCACAATGCCATGGCTAGTCTGCAGAGGGGGTAAGAACGTGTACCCCCCAGCTTGTTTATGTACCACATAACAATGGTGTCGTCCGTCTTTACCATTAATTATCCTGGAAGAATGTGGTCCTTGAAGGCTGTCAGAGCATTCTGTACAGCTAACATTTCTTTTTGACTGATATGCAGGTGCATTTGACTTGGGTTCCATTTGCTCTGAATGCACTTCCCTGCCAGGTGTGTCCCCATGCATAGTCTGATGCATCTGTTGCTTGGGTTTGGGCGGCAGGGGGTATTGTGAATGGCAGTCCCTTGTTTTGGTGGCAGGCCTCTGCCGACCAAAGGAACTCTAGGCGTAGGCAAGGTATGATAGGAATCATTGCTTCTAAATCCCGAGAATGTTGACACCATAGGCTTTTTAGATACCATTGTAGTTTCCTCATATGCCGTCTTGCATATGGAATTAGAAGAATGCAGGAGGCCATGAACCCCAGGGCTTGTAGTATTTGCCTTGCAGAAAGCAGGGTTTTTGTGGCCACTTGTTTGAAGTAGGATGTCAAATGAATTTGTTTCTCTGGTGTGAGGAAAGCCATCTGGGAAGTTGTATTCAAGCTTGCTCCCAGGAATATAACTTGTTGACAGGGTACCAGGTGTGATTTCTTTTTGTTTATGGTGTACCCCAGACAAGTTAGCAACCTTTTCACAAAGGCCAGATGATTCAAAAGTAAGTCCTGGCTTTCTGCCTAAAATAGACAATCGTCCAGGTATGGGTATATTTGAATATTTCTTTGCCCGCAAAATGCAATGACTGGAGCTAGAACCTTTGTGAATACCCTGGGTACAGTAGATAAGCCAAAGGGCAGTGCAGAGAACTGATAGTGCGTTTAGCCTGCTTTGAAGCGTAGGTATCTTCTGCAAGATTCCCCGATTGGGATGGGCAGGTATGCTTCTTTTAAATCTAGTGTTGCCAACCAGGCATCTTTGTCTAGCATAGGGAGCAACTGGTGAAGAGTTAGCATCTTGAATTTTGGAATCCCCAAAAAGGTGTTTAGAGTAGACAGGTCCAGGATAGGACGCCATGAATTGTTGGTACCAGGAAAAGTCTGGAGTAGAAACCTTGTTCCTTTTCCTCTTCTGGTATCAACTGAATAGCCCCCATGCTTACAGAGAAAGTACTTGCATTTGGTCCACTGCCCACTGATTTGGGGGTAGATCTGCCCACCCGCTTGGTGTTGGTAATGTGCGGAAGTGAAATCTGTATCCCTGGGACACTATATTTAAAACCCATTTGTCCTGGGTAACGAGTTCCCAGTTCTATGCATGAAGAGCAATCTTTCCCCCCCCCCAAAGGGGCAGTCAGTTGAGAAGTGCTTGGCAGTTTTAAAAAGAAGTCATTGAGACAGTTTACCACAGGGGGGAGTTTAATTACTCCCAGATTTGGAAGTGGAGGCCCCCCACTGCTTAGTCCTGTGCGCACCCTGGGACTGAAGCCTGGGAGCTCTGCTGGATCTGGGTTTGGACTGAGAAGGTCTGTACGAGGCAGGAAAGGACCAGTTCTTGGAAGGCCAATGCCTACTAAACCTTGGAGGTTGTACTTGTAAAAAAATATTTAACAGTTTGCATAGATTTGGCTTTTTCCTCCATCTTTTTAAGAATTTCTTCTGCCTTGTTGCCAAACAGGCGGTCCTGGTTTAAGGGAGCATCCAGTAATTTCACTTTAATATGATCTGGCAAGGACTGCTCTTTAAGCCAAGCATGCCTTCTAAGTACAGACCCAGTTACAGCAGCCCTGCAAGATGCCTCTAGTGAATCAAAACCACATTGCAAAGTATGTTTTCCAACTTGTTCAGCTAAATGCAGTAAATCCTGTAAATCCTTATTTTCAGCACAATCAGGAATCAACATCATTTTCTTTTTAAGCAATCCAATAATATGCTGCTGATACTTTAACATATGAAACTGGCAGTTTAAGGCTCTAATGGCCAAAGTTGCAGAAGTGTATACCTTCTTACCCAATCTATCCAGCGCCCTGGAGTCTCTATCAGAGCGGGTAGGATTTTTGGCAGTAGTAGTTTTAATACCCTTGGGTCCCTGTGAAATGGTCTCAGGATGCGAAGTAGGATTTTTAAAAAGGAACTCGTGAGAGTCAGGGACCCTGTAATATCGTAGCAGGCTTTCTGGGAGCAGGAGGTAAAGAGTCAGGGGCCAAGCTAGATTACGCAAAGGCATCATCAACAATGTCTAGTACAGGAGGTATAGCTAAAGGCCTGTGCTGGGGTAGGAAGAAATCCCCAAGCCTCTTTTTAAAATCAGAGAAATCCTGACTTTGCCAACGAAAATGCTCCCTGAGAGTATGCAAGGTTTCACCAAAAGAGAAATCCTCTCGGGGAGACGCAGAGGGAATAGAGTCCTCAGCAACAGAATCCTCATAGGTAGATAAGGGTAAATCCTGGTCATCAGAGGAAAGAGAAAATTCAGAATCCTGGTCAGAAGTATCATAAGCAAACTCGGTCTTAGGTCTCTTAGAGGGGGAAGGCTGGCTTCCCCAGATTAAAGTAATAAGGTCTTCAGCCATTCTTATCATTTGTTTTTTAGGCACAGAGGCCTAACCATGCGGTCTGGGCGTCAGGTTTCTAGGCATGGTTCGAGTTTTAGGCCTTGAAGAAGAAGATGGCGTCTGTTTAATACGCAAGTCAGTAGGCCTGAATACAACCTCAGAAGCCAGTGCCTGCACAGCGGCTCTGGACTCATCCAAGATAGAGACATCTGCAGGTTCCACAGATGAAGCATCTCACGGCATACTGGACTCCGAATAGGTCTCAGTACAGGCCTGCGAATCTGAAGTAGCGGATATCAGGGCCTGCGAAAGCACCTCACTGAGTACCGGCAAACTGGCGACTGGCTTAGGAGAAGCGTCATTGGCAGCTTTGTACCTAGGTGGCTTGTCTCGGTCTTTATCTTTGCATTTTTTCGGAATGTCGGTAGTCAGATGGCTTACTGAAGACATATCAGGGTAATTGAACTGAGTACCAAAGTATTTAGAAGCGAAAATATACAGACGATGGATAGTTTGAGATTTAAATAAGGCACAAAATCGACAGTGAGGTACGTCGTGGTCAGGGCCTAGGCAAGGAATACAGTATGAATGAAAATCTTTGAGTTATTTGCTTTCCACAAGTAAATGCAATTATTTACTTTTACTGACATTGGTTTAGAGCAAGAAAAAGATTCCCCAAAGGGGTACTTAGCTTTTAGTTGAAGACTTCGGTTCTGAAACTCGAAAATGAAAATTTCAGGAGACGGCCGACCGGCACTTGCGAACTGCTTCTGCTCTGGGCACCACACGGCAAGAAAGACTGATGTAATGGCGTCGGCTGCATGTTTTATACCCCTGACGACCTGATGTCACGAAAGAAGGGACAGCAACAGACACAGGACCCAAGGCTTTGTTAATCAGGCCGACTGAGGGCTACTGCAAGCAGATAACCAAAATTTGATGACTGCAATAGTGAAACACGAAGAACATCTCCCTGGGCAAAAAAATCTTGTGTGTCAAATGTGCAATCTTAATATTATTCTGTAGAAAGTGATGGGGCGGAGTGCTTTTATCAAGGAAGCTAGTGTTATTCCCAAGCTAAGAAAAGTGAAGATCAACATTGTTTTATTACAGGAAACTAAACTGAAAAGTTACAGTACAGAAGTGTGTTTCATTTTGGAGAGGAAGCGAGTTTACACCTTTACAAATTCAGCTAAGAGTGGAATTCTAACTGGGGAAAATTAAAAAACTATTGAAAGGACTAATTGGCACATTGTAAAATACTGTATATCCAATGGAAATATTCATGGGGTGCTTTTATGGTCTCATTGTGGAAGATTCTGCAGTCTGTGATGCTTTTAGAGGTGGTCTGGATTTTCTGTGGGGAAGGGGTATTTTCCTACAATTACAAAAGGTAACATTAATGTGGTTCTAGATACTGCCCTGAATAAAACTCCTGCAGAAAGACAGAGGTAATCCAAATACTGTAATTAACAGACAACCTGGCAAAAATCATTTTTACTGTTATACACTTGAAAAGTGATATTCATTGAGTCAACAAGGCAGAGTCAATCAACAGACCATAATCACCTTGCCAATACTCACACCATTATAAGGCTCCTCCTCCTTCGAAGCAGGGCAAAACCAGCTGGCCTGGGATAAAATTATAGGCACCTATCCAATCATAAAGGTTTGACTTAAAGGAAGCATAGGTAAAGTATAGATAAAGAGTTCAATTTTTTTAACCACAGTGTGTCCAGCAGGATAATTACTTTCTGCTAAGTTTCACCCTGTTAACTTTTACTTCATCAGTCCTGATCCAGTCAACAGTGTTCCTCTGAAGCCACTTATGACATGATGGAATGATTGGTATGCAAATCATCTCTTTCCTTGTGAAACATAAGGTAAGGCGCAGTCAAAGACAGCACCTGCCCCTCAGAAAGGTTCCTACCAGAACTAATCATTAACGCACCAAATGAGGGCTTCCAAGAAAAAGTTTCTACCCCTGGCAGAACAGAAAGTCCAGGTGAAGAAAATACAGCATTTGCTAGCACAAAATAAATATTCTAGTGAAGAATGGAGTCCTTAATTTGAAGCTCGAGGAGAAGGGCACTTTGAAAGAAACCCTTACGTACTTTGAAGGAGGCCAAGCACATGGAAGCTTTTGCTCACACACAAGCTAGAATCACCCACCCAAAGCACCTTAATGTAATAATTAAGGGTGGAATAAAAGAACTCTGAAAGATTCCACAATTCTACAGCAAATACAGGTTGAAAAATGGTCTATACTATGGACTACTGCTCAAAAAGAAACTACAAGTCTTTTGTATGAAAGGACAAAATGACAAAGATACAATGGAAAGGACTCTGTGAAAAATGTAAATTAATCTATCAGAAATATTGGTACTTGCGTATTATCTCAACCACATTCTGATGGTCTTGCAGCCAGGTTAGAAATCTGTCATAAATCTTGACATTATGGACAAACAAGTTGCTGTCCTTAATATCATGATTTCTGATAGATTAGTAACCTGGATGCGATATTTTACTGTTCTGGAAATTGGAGTGTAAACGAGCCCAGTGGTATGTGAAGAAAATGTACTGGCTGTTGCTGGAACTCGGATGAGAAAACCAAGAAATTCACTCCATCAGCTTTCCCTTTCCATCCTGTACATACCATGCTGGCCCCCCGGGAGTGTCATCCCGTGTTTTGTGTGCTTACTCCTAAAAGTTTCATGTCTGCAGATGTTACCTTTTACCCCTTTTTTTGGCTGGTGTCAGGACCCTCAACCTTTACAACATTTCTGGGGAAGGGAATGTGCTGCAAAGGCGGGTCATTGCATCCGTTCAGAAAATGTCATCGCTTGAAAGGAGTACGTCTATGTATTTTCTGGCTGGACTTTTGGGTACACGGCCAAAAGAAACACAGTTGTAGTCATTCCCGAAGTACATATTTTCAACTGTGCTTACATATGCAGAGGTAGTTCTGCAATTCTGATTTGGAGCAAATATTCCGTTTACATGGTTTTGCCGTGTTCTGCTTGCATGGTTGTGTCGAGGGTTTCATTTAAAAAAAATGTCGCCGGTGGACATCCTGCTGGAAGAGGAATTTGGGTCTTAGTAATGCTCCCTGGTGATACCCAGTGTCACAGACAGCTGGCCAGTGCATTTATCCACCCCTGCCAAAACACAAACACTCGTTTGTCCATAATGCCAAGAATTATGACACATTCAGAATGTGGTTGCGATAATACACAAGTACTGAAATATTTTATAACCTGGGAACAACTGGAACTAGAGTAGTAAAGCTGTCAAACTGTGATCCACATGGGCTCTCCTCGAAAGGTATATCAAGATTTTGTTAAGACGACGAAGTGCAAAAGTAACCGTCATGAAAAACTACTGAATCATGACTACTCATGGTTCTCTAGCCCAATAACACTTCTAATTATCAGGCTTCAAAACTGAGCTTCACTGTAAGAGGAAAACAGATCACTAGGACAGTTAATCTACTAGTGGAAAAGTTCTTAGTGGTGAGCTATCAACTGATTGATTTCAACTTGCTAATTTTTAATTCAGCAAGCCTTCCGAAAATCATTACAGGCACACTTTATTTACATACCTGCAGTAATAAATGTATACGTTTTCTTTCCACTTTTCTCCACAGCTAAGTAATCACAGAGTTGGTATACCTAAATAAGGGGGAATAGGGGCAAAGTCCTCCACATGGGAAGCAGGTAGAAACCATTCAGGACTGAGTGCAGTGTAAACCTGAAGAATTTCTGTAGTCTATGCTGAGGGGTGGACATAGACTTAAACAGTACGTACTAAAAGACAGAAGTTACCAGACTCTGTAAAAACTCACTAGACTCTACAGCTTCCTTCCTACAATTTTGGAACTGGACAAATATGTAATGATGACTGATGAAGAAAAATGGGGAGAAACATGCTCACTGACTTGGAACATTTCTTTATTTCAGGGAAAGAAGAGGAGGCGATTCCCTGTACAGATTCTATAGACACCTGCAGGAATGCATGGAGCATGCTATCCCAAATAAAACCAAGACTCACTCCTCCAAAGGCAGGAGACCTGTCTGGTGGACCCCGGCCATAAATAAGCTATACAACAGAAGGAAAAAGCTACTACATGACAGAGCAAAATCCCAAAAAGGGAAGATGTCTCTGATCAGTACTAGCAAGAAACTACGATCCCTCATAAAATCATCTAAGGTCAGCTTCGAAAGAAAAATTGCACAAGACACTAAAGATAATCACAAGGCCTTCTTTAGTTATGTCAGAAACCTGGGAGGCAACTCCCAGATATGCTCTGAGTTAGTGCAAAATGACAAAAAATACACTGAACCCACAGACATTGCCAACATCCTGGCAGAAAGGTTCAGTGCAACCTTCTCCCCCCCTTCTCCCCTAAAAGAGTAAATGTCTATCCCAACAGAGTGTAGCCTTCCTGAGATCACAGATGCACAGGTGAGAACTGCCCTCTCCAAAGCAAAAAACACAGCATCAATGGGACCAGACGGTGTCCCGGGCTGCGTCTTACACGAGCTCCAAGAAGAACTAAACCCTCATATAAAGTCACTGCTCAATCTCAGCCTTACTACAGGATATGTACCCAAGGAATGGCGTACAGCAACAGTGGTCCCACTCCACAAAGGTGGTGCCACAACAGACCCTGGAAACTATAACCCTATAAACCTGACTAGCCTGGTCTGCAAAGCTATGGAGCGTATCATCATGGAAATCATAAACAAAGACATTGTGAACCTCCAGACACTGGATCCTACCCAATTCGGTTTTAAGGGCAGATCTTGCCTCTAGAACCTGGTCGACTTCTTCGAAAAAGTTACCAAAGCCATAGATGAAGGGAAGGTAGTCCACACAGCCTACCTGGACCTCACAAAAGCCTTCGATACAATACCCCACTCAGGCATCATAAATAAGCTCACCAGCTTAAATATCAACCCCTATGTCACAAGATGGGTTGCAAACTGGCTCAGGGATAGAAACCACATGGTCAGAACAGCAGGTGCCATGTCAGACTCTAAACCAGTTACAAGTGGCGTCCCACAAGGCTCAGTCCTGGGACCTCTCTTGTTCGGTATATATTTCTCAGAGGTACAGGCTAACACGGGTGGACTATGGCTGACCAAGTTCGCAGATGACTGCAAACTGGGTGCCGTAATCGACTCTTCGGCCGACACAAGCATCCTCCAAAAGGGTCCGACAGAGATGGATAACTGGTGCCAGAGCCATGGCCTAAAGCTAAATGTCAAAAAGTGCATAGTCATCCCCTTTGGGAAAAACAAAATGCCCACAAATTACCACATAGGTGGCAATCCATTAAGTACAGAAGAAGTAATTAGGGACTTGGGGACCCAAGTAGATAGCAATCTCTCGTTTGACAATCACATTGCCAAAGTGGTTAGAAAGATCTTCTATATAGCCCACATTATCATGAAAGGATTCACATCTAGATCAAGAGAGGTGATTGTGCCCCTCTACTCATCACTTATCAGGCCCATAATTGAATACAATGCCACATTTGGGATGTACCTTACCCGACACCTGCAGCAACTGGAAAGACCCCAAAAGTACCGCACCAAGAGGATCAAGGGGCTCAGACAGATGCCCTATGCAGCTCGGCTAAAGAAACTCCAGCTCTACTCAGTTGCATACCACCTACTCAGAGGCGATCTGTGTCTGACGTATAAAGCCATGTCCAACCCAGAATTAATGGACATGCTTCACCTCAGGAAATCCAAATCTCTTAGAGCTACACGCTCCAAGGACTTGAACCTCAGCACAGAAATAAATAGGACATGCTGAAGGGACAGATTCATATCCCAGAGGTTCCCCTCACTCTGGAACAAAATCCCAATCCATGTTAGGCAGAGCCCCTCACTGACCCTCTTCAAGAGAAATCTTGACGAGTGTATGGGAGATCGTAAGTTTACCCCTGGGATCTCTTCTGTGTCCCTGCTTGACAGAGGTACAGTAAACTAACCTTACAAGGGCTACCTTCTGTGACCTACTATACAGAGGCACAGTCAACTAATCTAAAAGGGTGGCGAAAGCCAAACACACTCTGGCTAGGCTTATAAATGCCCTAGGGCAGATAGCCTAGTATCAACCTATGATGTTTTCATTGCCAGAGTGACAACATCAAAATGTTTAACAGAAGCAGCTCATGCAAATAATTTCTCATTTTCTCTTTCTGGCTCATGGCCTGATTAAAACCTTAGCAAAACTCACAAGTATCTGAATTATGAGCCTTACCCAAACATCAAAGACTGTGTATGCCTATCACTGAGTAGGATGATCCTACCACCAATACACTTATAAAAGGTAAGCCGAGAAGGCATGAACAGAAGAGCTTTGCCTAATATTAAGACAGATTTTTGAGAGAAAAATGCCAGACACACAGACAATTTTTTTTTTTTTTTTACATAAATACCCACTTGCTCTTGATAAAAAAAAAATCCAGGAAACCTCTATTTCTTTTAAATCTAGCAACACTAGAATTATACAGTTTATCTCCAAGTAAATGCTCTGGCTGTTCTTGAGGAAATAACTTAGAATATCTGCTGCTTGCATCACTGTTTCTTGTTTAGAGCTCACTAACTTATTGTTGCATTCTTGTAATCTTAACAATGTTATCTACAACATGGCCATGTCTTGTGAACACAATTAAACAGCACTTCCCCCATAAGTATACTCTTAGAATTTTTCACAACCACATAACTTTGATGGCAGCTCCTTCTCTATCTAAGCATATTTTCCGGCCATCATTAAATGTTCTAGACATGTAGGCAACTAATTTATTTTCTTGCACACAGCTACACCAGTTTCCTTCTAGCTTGCATCTGGTAAAATAATCGCCCTTTGAAATGCTACAGGGACAATGGCAACATTACTGACCACATCGAAAACATGCAAGTAAACTGATTAAAAGAACATTTGAGTTAACTCTGCAGTTGCCACAAAGACACTGGCCATCAGTAATCATCACCAATCTGTTGTGTCAAACACCAAAACACACAACTGCTTAATTCTGTTCCAGACTTGTTTTATACGATTACTCTACTTGAATACTTAAAAGTGCTGTAGCAAGGGTGGGGCAAAAGGTATACCTGTCAAGAGCACCAATTTTTAGGTGGCATAAGACATTTTTCACAGCTTGTAAACTGTCAGTGCCATTTTGTTAAGGTGAAGCTACATTAAAAATGCAGAACATGTTTGGCAGTTTGCAAGCTGTTGGACAGACTTTTTTAATGTTTGTCAGGGAGGGTCACCAAATGGTTGCACTGACTAGGGCACAGAATTTTCTTCCTGCAGCTCTCAAGTATATGATACTGTCATAACATTGTTGCACAACTTTCTTTAATTTTAAATAATTTATGGCAGTCTCCTTAGCTCAACAGGTAGCACATTTGCCTTTGGTGCTGGAAGATCAAAAGGCTGTGTTTTTTATTCCTTCAACAGGTAGCTGGATTCATTTTCCAATACTGACACTGCAGTGCAGCATAACATGAGGGTTGCATTCCTGAGTGTGCCATCCTTCAGATGAGATGCTAAACTGAGGCCTCCACTTGCCTGAGTTAGTGGTAGCTCTGGGAGGATGTAAAAGATGAATCAATAGTACAGTCTGTTCCCTCTGAATGAATGTATATAAGCCTAACTGATAAGAGATGAATTTGTTCTGAGGAAGTCTAAGTGTTTTAGATGAAAGCGCTTAACTAATGTTTGAATAAAGGAAGTTGTTTTTACTACTTTGGAGTGCCAGTATTTCGAATCTGAGCCAGAGGGAACAGACTGTACTATTGATTCATTGAGATGACCTGTTTCCTGAGTTTACTGTTTTTCTGAGGTTGTAAAAGATCCCATAGCACTTAGCAATAAGAGTAGGGAGAAGTTCTGTGGTGTCCTGGCCAACTTTACCCTAGTCAGTATGAAAACCACCTCAGGTCTTCCCTGTTTACTCCCTGTATTCTTTCTGAATGGAACCTTTGTGGACACACCAGATGTTGCATGTGCTTAGCCAAGATACATACCGCAGGGGGCATTATATTCCATGAAGGTTCTGAAGAGGGCCGAGTACAGTGGTACGAAGATCACTCTGGACCTAGATGCCATGTCGTTACTTACAAGTTGAGCAACATAGAAGGATTTTGTTACTACCTCAGACGCATGCTGGTTGAAGTCTAGGTTACTACTTATACGAGTTCCCAGATCACTGACTAGGGAATCAAATTTTAGGGGGTGTATTATCAATGACAGTTATCTGGGGTGTCCAACTTTCCAAAAGTTACTAAAATGCATTTCCCAGTATTGACCTTCAAACCATGGTTTTGGCACCAAGTGTTTTTTTCTATGACAGACCTTCCTGAAGTGTATACTCATCTTGGTGGTATATAATCACCGCTCCTAGTTTACAATCACCTGTGAACATGGTCAGCCAGAAGACTCCGCCATTGATTTTGACATCTGAGAAGTAGATGCCAAAGAGGAGCACGTCCAGCACAGAGTCCTCAGGGACTCCACGGGTGATCAGTCTCCTTGTGCAGGTCGCCTCACCAATCCTAACCTTGAGCAAGCTAGCTATCCAGCATGTTATAATGCAGTTTATGCTGGTTTCCATAAATTTGTTGACAATCCCCTAGTGGGGTATTGTATCAAATGCTTTAGCCAGATCTAGGTAGGCAGTATGGACAGTTATC
Source organism: Protopterus annectens (assembly GCF_019279795.1). Lineage (NCBI taxonomy): Eukaryota > Metazoa > Chordata > Ceratodontiformes > Protopteridae > Protopterus > Protopterus annectens. Next base: position 514,957,729 of record NC_056748.1, on the reverse strand, counting down.
CCCTTATCCACTGCCTTAGTGACCTTTTCAGATAAGTCCACCAGGTTCAGTAAGCATGACCTTCCTTTGACAAAGCCAAAGTAGGATGGATCCAGTGTGTGAAGATCTCCTATGTCCTTGCTGATAATTTCCATTATAATTCTTTTCATGGCTTTACAAATAAGACTAGTCAGACTAAAGTACAGTTTTGTACCTACCATAAATGTAGATGTTCGAAGATCCACATTGCTGCAGTCCTTACATATGGGTAATCCGCTGTCCTCGGTCGGCCCGAATACCAAAGTATAAGGCTGACGTCGGTCAAGGCGCTTAAAACTGACATCAGGACGTCAGGGTACAAAAGCGCATGACCGACGTCATTTCCTCAGTCTTTTCTTGCCCCAGATGTCAGAAGGCCCCAACAAGAAAGGCCAAAGCCAAAAACCAGCAAAAACTAACCAACCACCCGTGCACTAACCATATTTACAATATGTACAACACAAACCACACCACCACCTTCAACAACAGAGGTGAAGGAGGGAGGGTAAATTGGACTGCAGCAATGTGGATCTTCGAACATCTACATTTATGGTAGGTACAAAACTGTACTATGTTCTTCATCTCACATTGCTGCAGTCCTTACATATGGGTAGAATCCCAAAGCAGAGGTAAGGGAGGATGGCAAAACTATAAAGCATTAGGAGCTGCCAAAATGCCCTGTAAAATTGCAGTGGCAAATCCAGCCCTAGATTTAGAGTAAAGTGGAAGGTGGTAATGCTTAGAGAAAGTATGCACTGAACTCCAAGTAGCTGCTTCCAAAATATCTTTAGTAGCCACCCCCTTTAAAAAAGCTGTAGAAGTGGCAGTAGCCCTAGTGGAATGAGGCCTAATCCCAGCTGGAATCTCCTTACCATGATGGGAATAACAGAAAGCAATACAAAAACCAATCCACTTAGAAATAGTTTGTTTTGAAACAGGTTTGCCCTGAGAACCCAAAGCAAAAGAAACAAACAACTGCTGAGACTGCCTGAACCCTTTAGTTCTGCTCAAATAATATCGCAACTGTCTGTGTATATCCAAAGTGTGCAAAATCCTTTCCCCTTTATTTTGGGGGTTTGCATAAAAAGTAGGCAAATGAATAGTTTGGTTTAAAGCCACACTAGAAACCACTTTAGGCATAAAAAAAGGGTTAGTACAAAGACACCCTATCCTTGTGGAAAATTAAGAAAGGCTCAACTGCCATAAGGGCCTGTAATTCAGAAACCCTTCTCGCAGAGGTAATGGCCAACAAAAAAGCAGTCTTCCATGATAAATATTTCAACTCTGCAGATGCTGCAGGCTCAAAAGGTTGTAGAGTGAGTTTCTCCAACACAAAATTGAGATCCCAAGCAGGAGTAGGAGCTCTACGTGGGGTCTTATATTCTTTGCCCCTCTAAGGAATTGCTTAAACAAAGGCTGAGAAAATAATGGTGGGTCACAGTCATAGTGAGCAGAAATTGCTGCAGCATGAACCTTTATAGAGGAGAAGGACAAACCTTTGTCCAATAACTCAGTAAGGTATTGAAGCGCAACACTTAAATTAGGTTTAGAAACATCAAAGTCCTTTGCTGTACTCCAAAATAAAAATCTCCTCCATTTATCTCGTAAACTTTCCTTGTACTAGGCCTTCTGGCCTCCAAAATAACATTCAAAACTTGTTGTGGAAGCTGAGACCCTCCAGGGTTTAAAACAGAATATGCCAGGCTGTCAGATGTAGAGAATGAAGTTTGACATTGAGTAAATGACTGTTCTCCTGAGACAGCAGGTGAGGAATCGAAGGCAAAGGCCATGGAGGCTCCCGCACCAGACTTCTCAGTAATGGGTACCAGTGCTGTCGAGGCCAATCTGGAGCTATTAAAATCATGTTTGGCTTGTCCTGTCTGACCTTCAGGAGTACCTTTGGGAGGAGAGGCAGAGGTGGAAAGGCATACACGTGAAGATTGCTCCAATTGAATGAGAGAGCATCCACTTTCCAAGCTGTGGGATGAAACCTTTTGTGCAAAACTTTGGCAGCTGGTAATTTAGTGGAGAAGCGAACAGATCTATGTCTGGAGTTCCCCATAACACTGTCAATCTCCGAAATACATGAGGATCCAATTTCCACTCGTGGGGATCCATAATTTGTCTGCTCAACACATCTGCTAAGGAGTTCTGTGCTCCTGGCAGAAACCTTGCCTGAAGATTTAGCTGTAAACTGAGAGCAGTCTCCCACAAAATCATTGCTTGTCTGCATAGAGGATAAGAATCGTTCCCCTTGCTTGTTGATGTACCACATGACAGTTGTGTTGTCTGTTTGAATCAACACCTGCCCTGGAAGAAGTAAATCCTTGAAAGCTATCAATGCAAATTGGACTGCTAACATCTCCTTCAAGTTGATATGTAGATGTTGAAGTCTGGCAGGCCACGTGTCTTGTACCCATTTTCCATTTAGATGAGCTCCCCAAGCTTTGTCTGAGGCATCTGTCGTTAAAATCTGACTTGCCTCTGGCCGGGTCACAGAGTCCCTTGTTTAGGTGACATTCCTGAGCCCACCACAAAAATTCCTTTTGAATGCAAGGTATTATCTGAATGACAGTGTCCAAATCTTGGCAGTACTGTGTCCATACATTCTTGAGATACCATTGTAGCTTCCTCATATGCAGTTTGGCATTGGGAAGTACCAGAATACAAGATGCCATGAACCCCAAGGCTTGAAGGACTGTCCTTGCAGTCAGCCTGGACTGACGAGACAAATGGTGGAAGTAAAGAGAAAGATTCTTTTGTTTGTCCGGGGTCAAAAAGGCCATCTGGGATGCTGTATTCAGTCTCACACCCAGAAAGCACATGTCCTGAGAGGGTACTAGACTGGACTTTATTTCGTTCACAGAATACCCCAGGCATCTTAACACTGCCATCACATACTGTAAATGATGAAGTTCGTCCTTTTCTTGGGCCAGAATCAGGCAATCGTCCAAATAAGGATAGATTTGTATTCCTCTTAGCCTGAAGAAAGCTACCACTGGAGCCAGAACCTTCGTGAACACTCTGGGCGCAGTAGATAAGCCAAAGGGCAATGCAGAGAACTGATAATGTGAAGTCCCAGCCTGAAAACGCAGATACTTCCTGCAACTGGGCCTGATAGGAACATGAAGGTAAGCCTCCTTGAGATCCAGAGTCACCATCCAGTGATCTTTGCCCAGCAGAGGTAAAAGCTGTTGTAACGTCAACATTTTGAACTTGGGAATGTCCAGATATGTGTTGAGGATAGATAAATCCAAAATTGGTCTCCACGTGTTTCCTTTCTTTGGTACTAGAAACAGGCGAGAATAAAATCCTAGGCCCACTTCTGGCAGAGGGACCGGTTGTATGGCCCCTATTTGAAGTAGTAGAGAAATTTGTTTGTGAGCCTCTAGTCTTTGCTGAGGAGGAACGTCCGGCATGCCTTTGAAAGGAGGCAAGGTATGGAAATAAAATTTGTAACCTTGGTGTATGATATCCAATACCCATTTGTCTTGGGTAATCAACATCCAATTTTCCTTGAAGAGTGCTAACCTTCCTCCCAAAGGTGCTGCCAGGCAAGAAGGATCTGGCAGCTGAAAAAGTAGGTCATTGGGCCTGTTTACGAAAGGACTGGCCCCTGCCCTCACCCGAAGATTGTGCAGGTGAACTCCCTGTTCTAGGTCTGAAAGAACTCTGAGCTCTGCCCCTACCACGTCTAGATCTACCCCTAGACTGAGAATCATAAGAAGGATACGTCCACCCCTTAGCAGGCCAATTCCTACTAAACTTAGGAGGCTGAACTTGCAAAAAATCTTTAACAGCCTGCATAGACTTAGCCTGGTCTTCCATTTTCTTCAAGACTGACTCCACAGGTGAACCAAACAACACATCAGACTGCAAAGGAGCATCCAAAATCCTTGTCTTAACATGGTCAGATAAATTCTGATCCTTCAGCCATGCGTGCCTCTGAAGAACTGAGCCAGTGGCAGCCACCCTAGACGAGGCCTGCACAGCATCAAAACCACACTGTAATGAATGCTTACCCACCTGTTCAGAGACATGCACCAAATCTTGTAATTCTTTACACTCAATGCCTTCCGCCAGAGCATCCACCTTAGACTTCAATTGAGAAAGAAGAAAGTTTTGATATTTCAACATATGAAACTGGCAATTCAAAGCCCTCATAGCTAAGGTAGAAGATGTATAGACCTTCTTTCCCCATCTATCCAAAGCTCTGGCTTCTTTATCTAGAGGAACCGGATTTTTTACAACAGAGGCCTTGACACCCTTAGGTCCCTGACTAATAGTTTCTGGGTCCACCCTAGGACTCTTATAAAGATATTTATGAGCCTCAGGCACCCTGTAATACCTATCCGGTTTAACAGGAGCAGGAGGCAGAGAATCAGGATTAAGTGAAGCCTCTGCAAACACATCTTCCACAACATCCAGAACAGGGGGTATAGCCAAGGGCCTATGCTGGGGTAACAGCAAAATTCCCTAAGCCTTTTCCGAGAATCAGAGAAGTCCTGACCTTCCCACTTAAAATGTTCCCTCATAGAATGAAGTGTCTCTGAAAAAGAAAAATCCTCTGGAGGAGAAGCAGAAGGAGTGGAATCATCTGCATCAGAATCAGAATAAGGAGAGTACTCCTGCAAGTCTTCAGCTGAAGACTCTGAAACATCGAAGCCTGCTCAAAACTTCCCAACTCTGGCTCCACCCTAGGCCTCTTATCAGGAGGGGCAAAGAACCTCTAATCAGAGTAATCAAATCTTCTGCCATTTTAAGCATGTGCTTCTTAGGCACAGACCCTGCTGAACTAGGAGTGACACCAACAGAAGCTAAAACTGGCCTGCCTCTGGGAGAAGCCTTGGAAACAGAAGGAGAAGGCCTAACCACCCTAGGAAGGGAGGGAGTACAGTAACTTGAGAAGCCCCTTCAGCCAGACCTGCCTCCTGAGAGACCACCTCCTGCAAAATCAAAGTCTCCCCCTGAGACTCCAGAGAAGTCTCCGTCGGAACCACCGGTTCCACTGAAACCTCTAAAGAACCGGCATCCGAACGGACGACTCATCTTGCCTGGGTTTAACTGCTTTGTCTTTGCGCTTCTTCGAAGCGGGCGCCGGAGAATCCGACGGCATATTATAATTGCACCACTTCCCAAAGACCAGCCTAGCACAATCTAACCTTCGCTTAATAGTGCGCTTATTGAACCTAGCACAAAAGCGACATCCAACAACGTCGTGCTCAGGCCCCAAACAAGGAATACACAAAGAATGATAATCCCTATGCGGTATCTGTTTCCCACAAGAAATACAGTTATTCACTTTTTCTGACATCCGGTAAAACACTGAGGCAAGAAAAAAACAAAATATTCCCCAACGGGGTACTTAGCCAACTTGGATTCGGTCTGAAACTCCGAAATCGAAAAATTTCAGAACGCCGAACGGCACTTGCAACGCTGCTTCTGCATCGGACCATGCGGCAAAAAAGACTGAGGAAATGACGTCGGTCATGCGCTTTTGTACCCTGACGTCCTGATGTCAGTTTTAAGCGCCTTGACCGACGTCAGCCTTATAGTTTGGTATTCGGGCAGACCGAGGACAGCGGACTACCCATATGTAAGGACTGCAGCAATGTGAGATGAAGAACATCGGGTATGCAGTTTCCAGGATCCCTTAAAGGTCCTCCTTTAAGAAAGGGGACGACTCTCACAGTCCCCCATTCTCATGGCACAAAGCCTGTTTTAAGACTACAGTTAAATAGTGACACCAAGGGTCCTGATAAATCTTACTTTAGACTGTTCAGGAGGCATTCTGGAATGTTACCAGGACCCAGTGAGGCTCTGTTTTTGGTTTCAACAATTCTAGCCAGTACATGCTCACTAGCTGGAAGGGTTATGTTTGAGGGTATTTCTTGGGGGGGTGGTTGGGGTTGAAAGGTGGGGGTAAAGTTGGAACTGAATTTGTCTGCTTACAGGTCTGTTGCACTTCCAGGCTCAGTGAATATGGCACTATTAAACAATCAGTTCAGCACACTGATGTATGCTCCCCTTGAGGTTTCGGACATAGCTGAAGAAGATCTTATGGTTATCTTTCACCTGGGAGGTTATATATATATATATATATATATATATATATATATATATATATATATATATATATATATATATATTTTTTTATTATTTATTTTTTTTAACACCACAGAATTCTTTCCTTGTAGTTATCATCAGTTCAACATTACATAAACTGCTGAATTCCTGCCCTTCCTTAAACCTCATCCCTGCTCCTGAACATTATATTGTAAGTATTGTTCCCACAATTTTCACTTATTTTTATGCATTCTGCTCCTTCTCTGTTCTAAAGATCTCTTCCAGTTCTTTTGTCTCTTTTTTAATAGTCAACACTTCAAATACAGTTGGTTTAGACATTTAAATTTCCATTTTCTAGTTACTACCATTTTGGCAGCCAACAGAATTTAGCTTAATAAAGCCTTACTTTGTGTAGGCACTTCAGATCAGGTGTCCCAACTCAAAAAAAAAATCATGTCCTTAATTACAGCTATTTGCTCACCCCAATATTTCTGACAGAGTACCCTATACGGACTGTTCACTATTTGCCAATTCACTATCAAAACATATGTGCCCAGTTACCTCTTTCTTTCCCATCAGACCTCCAACATTTTATTTTTATTTATTTGTCCTTTGACAACGGGGAAAGTCCAATTGAGCTAATGGCCCATTTTCAGTGGAGGCCCAGGGAGAAAAGCTAAACAACAAATTCAAAAACATTTAAACAGTAAATGAGTAAAAATATATAATGGGAGAAAGCCCTGCCACAGATTAAATATTTTACAATGATTTGAGTAGAAAACACACACAAAAACATTTTACAGTAGCTGATAACTAGTCATATACATGGGGAGGAAATCCACACAGCAGATAAACACAAACTGAAATACATTTACAGAAATATTAAGAATAAAATATGTAATGCAAGTAGCAAGACACACTGCAGAAGTAGATAGCCTATGTGAAGTACACTAATATACAGTTTCTCAAAATACTGACTATATTTCTAATAATGTAAGGAGCTTAAAAAAGTATTCTGCTCCCAAAATAGACAGAGGAACAGAACAAGATGAGGAAGATTAATGAGCAGCAGGGAAAATTAAGGACATGTAGAGAAAGCTATTATTACAAGGATTAGAATATTATGGAAGGATATGAGAGGGGAAAATAAATAGTAGCAAGTGTTGTCTGAAGAGGTAGAAAATCATGCATTAGTAATATGGTATCAGAGTGACCGCTTCTTTTGATGTTGGGCCATTATTACCTGCTACAATATAGAGGTGTTAGTGAATTTAGTGTGAGAAATAGTTAAACTGAGTAGATGGTCATGTATCTGTATTGAGGGTTGTAAATGTACAGTTCAGAGAGTCAGATATTTTTTTTTAGATTGGTCTTGAAACTGGAAAGGTGTTAGTATGTTTAAAAGATAAGGAGAATAGAGTTTCAGGAGTGTGCTACACAGCTGGAATACAGAGAGGCTGCTGTTGACAGATGTGGTTTCTAGGTAGTGAGGAGTACTCTAATTTCCATATCAAAGTGGCCTAGCAGGGGTGTATGTGTGCAGTCAGTCTAGTACGGCTTTGCTTTGTTCTGGTTTGCAAATTAATTTATGGATTAGCAGCAGTTGTGTATGAGTGAACTGCTTGGGCAATTCAAGCCAATCAAGTTGTTTTAGGCTAAGCAGTGCTGGGTTCTGTTTGAAGAGTTAGTGGTGAACTTTGAATTATTATTATAGCAATTAAGTTTATTCTGGATGAAAGCTTGAAGGTTAAACAGTACTGGGGGAGTGCAGAGGGCAGGAGTTTCCTGGATGAGTCTGTCAAGTAGCTTGTTGTTCTATAGAGTGCCCTTATTTTTGGGGAGTTTTTTGACAGCTTGTTGCACATGCAAGTCAAATTTCAGGTTATCATCAATTGTCATGCCAAGTATCTTAGCACTGGGGATGACTTCTAGAGGGGTGTTATCAGACATCGTTACTGAGAAATTCTAACTGAGGCATGTAAGGGCTTTTGGGAGGAATAGCAGCAGCTTTGTTTTTTTGGATTAAGCAGAAGTTGGGAGTGATTGAGACAGCTTTCAACTGATGAAAATTACTCCTGAGTGAGGATTTGAAGAGTAATTGTTATTAGCAGAACAGCTTAATGTGAATTTGTCAGCATATTTTATGAGGTATGCTGGACATTTGGCAGAGTGTAGGTTGTTGGTAAATATGTTAAAAAGTAGTGGCACCAATATGAAGCCTTGGGGAGCACCTGTTTTGAGGTAGGAAGGACGTGCAAGAATCCATTTAACAGACTGGAGTCTATTAGAAAAGTAATTGGAGAACTAGTTGTTGGAAGTCTTTCACAGGCCAAGTGAAGAGAGCTGTTTTTGGAGAAGGCTATGGGAAACACTATCAAAATTCTTGGACATTTGCTATCTACCTGAGGAAAAATTATTTGGAGTCTGCTTACGATATAAAAATGCATATGCAAACACTTTCTAACAAAGATCCAAAACCTTCTGGACTGTGTTGCATACCTGTGAACCATACATATGATGTTCCACTGTTTTCTTGTAAACTGCTTTTCCAGTCTCTCTTCCCAATCTTTTCTAACCACATCTGATTGATTCTTACACTTATTGTGCAGTATTTCATATGCCCTACTAGTTATCCTGTTAACAGCCGCTTCTGTCCTGGATTTAAATAAAATCACCAGCAGAACAGGTCTTTCACTTTAAGATTCTCCTATCTCTTTCTCTTTAGCTGTACTCCGATATTAATCACCGGTAGGGAAGGCAATCAGTGATTAATATCTGAGTATAGCTAAAGAGAAAGAGATAGGAGAATCGGTAGGGAAGGCAATCTATAGGGCGGCCACAGTGGTGCAGCAGTTAGCGTTGCCGCCTCACAGCAAGAGGTTCTCCGGTTTGATCCTCAGCTGGGGTGCCTTCTGTGCGGAGTCTGCATGTCCTCCCTGTGGTCCCCTGGGTTTCCTCTGGGTGCTCCAGTTTCCTCCCACATCCCAAAGACATGCAGTAGGTGGACTGGACACACTAAAAATTGGCCCTAGGTGTGAGTGGGTGCGTGTGTGCCCTCTGTGGAAGGCTGGGCGCCGGGCTGGCAACTCAACACTGTAAAACTCCACTGCCAATCATGAGCGGACAGATGATCCACTATGGCGACCCCTAAATGGGAAAAGCCGAAAGAAGAAGAGGGAAGGCAGTCTATAGCCTGCAGTCCAAACATCTTCCTGGCCGCATCCCACTCTATTGCCTTTCCATTTCTAGTTATTTGATCCAAATACCTTGGATTCTTTGCAGATTTCTCCAGTATATTTCAGCTCCCTTTTGCCAGTTTTCTATATCCCTACTTACTGTCATCCTTGCTGGCAAAATCTCCTTTCATCATTCTCCTGTTGGTTTAGTTCTGCTACTTTATGAAAAGAGCATTCTGTACGGTTATCAGTCTCCTTAAGGATCGATATCAAAAATCACTCTCTTTCTATTACTTGAACTTCCTCCCGCTTCATCATCATCCCTTTCCATTTTAAATTTTAACCTTCTGCTTGTTTTAATTATATGAGCCTTAAGTGTGTAGCTGTAAACTAGCCCTTCAAATCAGATATCCCTAAACCACCTTGTTCTATTAGAAGGATCAGCTTATCCCACTAAGCTTACCCGCTCTTCCCTTCCCAGATAAATTCCTTCAGCTCTTTATTAGTCCACAACTTCTCCTCTGATTGAGAAAAATAAGCATGACCAATATACAAAACTGAAGAGACTAAAAATAATTTCACTGCTTGTACATTACTAGCCACATCCATAAACAGGAGCTTCCATTTTTCAGTTTCTGTGTTATCTTTTGTTTAGTCTCTTCCTGCATATCCTTAACAGCCATAACAGAAGCCTTTTTAATCCATACTCCTAAATACGTCAAGACTTTTAAATCCATATTCCTAAATACCTCTTCTTATTGTGTCCCCATAAATATGAGTACTGCCGAACCAATTTGTGTGGGGGTACATAATTTACAACTATAGTCTGTTTTATCTTCATTAATTTTATATCCTCAAATTAGATGAAAATGTCTCAAAATGTTCCACAATGCTGACTTGTCCTTTTCTGGATTTATCAGGTAAAAAAAATCATATCAAAATGGATACAGTTTGCTGTTAAGCAGTTTGTTTTAAATACCATTGGCTTGTCATTGAGCTTCCTTCTCTAGGAGGATTCTTGGATAACGTGAAACATAAGTAGAAGAAGCATATCTTCCTAAATGTGACACAGTATATCTACGTGATGGCTTTACTACAGGGTATAATTGGAGCCTGCTGAACTACATCTGAAATTGTTGATTGTTACATATCCTGAAGGCAAAACCTGTTTCTACTGTTGTACTAATTGGAAGCAGGAAGTGATATTACCTAGTGGGACTCTAGGCTCCATTTTCAAACAGTTTTCTTCCTTGCTGCTGACTCATTCACTGTGTTCCCTCAGCTTGCTCTATGCCATAGCCACATCTGCAAGTGACAAAATTGAAAAGCCAGACATCCATATTATAACTGAGGGTTCGGCACGTATTGGCAGCACAGTGACGTTTGAGTGCAGCAGCAAGTACAAACTCACAACATGCACACTCTACAGAAATTTTAAAGAACTAGGACTTCATGCACCCAATGGTGGTGCTCAGTATGTCATTGAGAGAGCTACAGCACAGGATGAAGGGTTCTATGACTGTGACTGTCTCACTGAGGCTAACATGTTTACACAAACGAGTTTCTGTATTCCCTTAATCCTAAGTGCTCAAGTGGAGGCACCGGACATACAGATCAGGAAGAAGAATACAATAAATTGTGCCAGCAAATCCAGGGACTATAAATACAGATTATGTATTCTGTATCAAAATGATCAGCACATAAATGATACTGGTACAGAATATAATACAACTCCTCCAGGGGAAGTTTCGTTTACTGTCCTTAATCTTCCAGATGAGACTTTGTTCAAATGTTTGTGTTATACGGCTAGAGAGAGGTGTACACGTACCAGTTCTGCTATAACTAAAGCAGGAATATCATCCCATGTATCAAAAACAGCAGCAGCAGCACCAAGAAGGAGAAAAACAACAACTACAGCGAGCATCATGAGTACAGCAGCAACACCAACACCACCACCCGCAAGTAAATATTGTTGTCATTACACAGTACTTACACAGATGTTAGCATTTATTTCTATGACTTTTCTGGAGTCTGTAAATAGCAAGTGATCACACCTATAACTGATTCAAAACACCTAAACAATACAGTGAATTAAACTGTTCCAAAGTTCATTCAGAGGTTGACATTCCCTGAGTGGTATCTAGTACCCCATACTGCAGACAAACTGTGTGGTTCATTAGATGAGCCACTGAAAGCACAACTGCAAGTGGTTAAAACTTTCTCACATAAGAATGTAATTTTGTCTTGATAAATGTGTAAAAGCAACATTTAAAGCAGGAAAACTGCAGCTCCAAGAAAATATCAAACTGGGGCAGAAACTTGATACAAAATAAAACTTGAGCAGGAGGGAGTGTATACATATTTGGGAACTGATGAAAGATCAACAATAAAACACAAAGAAATGTGAATAAAACTTAATAAGGAATATTATACTTAGTTGTTACTGCTTACTAATTGTCTCCTTCTCTACTTGCTCTGACCAGCTCCGTTCGCCCTGCGGGCTCATTCCTCTCCCCTACCCTACCCCCAATTCCCACCCACCCCCAGTGCTGTTTAACTTATACCTATCTAGCCACACCCACTGTTCCTCTCAACCTATCACCTAACACACAAACTTATCAACTCCTCCCCTAATCCCCCTCCTCAATCATCTGCACACTACTGCATATTACTAGACCACTCTTCTTTACCTTCAGCCTCATACCTACTCTCGCTCAAACATCCTCTAACTATTTTATCATACTATATATCTTTCTTCCCTACATAATTATTCACTTTAGCCTACCTTATAACTTACTTAACCTTTCTACCATACTATTACAATATAGCCTATGTACATACACCTATCCTCAAAAACTCTCTTCTCTTTTCTTCATTAATATTCCTTATCTTAACTTATACCCTTACCTACTATGAACACTGCTCTCTCGTCTGTAAAGTCCCCCCTCAACAACAAACAATACCAACTACACACCCAACTCTCTCTCTCACAGCAACATTACCTTTACTTCAACCTACCTACTTCCTAGGTTTCACAGATATACCCACATTACTTACTTCCCCAACAAGATAAGTCTACCCAAGTACTACAAAATTATAAAAACTGCAATGACACATTCTTTAAACCTTCTAATAGGCGGAGACATTCATCCTAATCCTGGCCCAATTCCACAAACTGACAATCTACAAAAATTAGAAGTTATGTACCTACCATAACGTTCCATGTTAGTTGTCTTCTCTCGCCTTCTTTCTTGCTGGATGGGTTCGGAGCCGATCCTCGGCTCCGACTTGGCACTTGCTTTAGCTCGAGAACTCCTTTTACCAGCTCGAGGCAACCCTATATCCCATGATGCAAGGCGGAACTACCTCAGATCTCGTTTGGCAGCTAACTGACCCTGCTAAAGACTATCCTAACATAATTAGGAACCATGGTTCCTAAAGAAGTCCTCATAACAATGCTCCAGAGGAAGCAATCTAATAGGAACTCTCCAAGATCTGTCCAGGCCAGGGGGGAAGGAGGGAGGGACGCAAGAAAGAAGGCGAGAGAAGACAACTAACATGGAATGTTATGGTAGGTACATAACTTCTAAATGTTAAGTTGTCAATCTCGCCTTCATTCTTGCTGGATGGGACCGTGTCCCTAGCACCTGTATCCCGGGTGGCTCAATGGAACAGACTCTTGAGAACTGTGGAACCAAAACTGGCCCTATCTCTGGAGGCCAAATCCAACTTGTAATGAGACACAAAGGTATGAGGCGTGGCCCAAGTAGCTGCTGCACAAATAGTGTCAATGGGAAGTCTATCCTGAAAGGCTACAGAAGTGGATAGACTCCTGGTCGAATGTGCTTTTGGCTTAGAAGATAGTTGTTTGCCCTTTAGAGAGTACACATAGGAAATGGTGGAAGTCAGCCATCTAGATAAGGTCACTTTAGAAACTGGAAGACCTAACCTGTTTTCTGCATAGGAGACAAACAATTGGTCTGATTTTCTAATTTGTTTAGTCCTATGCAAGTAGTACCTGAGCTGACGATGAACATCCAAAAAGTGCAGCTTTTGTTCAGCTCTGTCAGAATAGTTAGGAAAGAAAACTGGTAGATCAATAGATTGGTTAATATTGGTTTGAGATACAACCTTGGGAAGAAAGGAAGGGTTAGTTCTTAGCGAAACCCTATCCTTATGAAAAACCAGATAAGGTGAACGAATACAGAGGGCCTGAATCTCAGAAACTCTTCTTGCAGAAGTAACAGCCAGTAAAAATATAGTTTTCCACGTCAATAACTTTAAAGAACACGTAGCAGGCGGTTCGAAGGAGGTAGAATTAGGGATGCCAACATTAAGTTTAGATCCCATTGCGGAGGAGGATGTTTCACAGGCGGTTTTAGGAGAAAAACTCCTCTTAAAAAGGCCTTGCATAACCTATGAGACATGATGTTATTGTCATGCAAGCCAACATGATACTTAGAAATAGCAGCCAGTTGTACTTTGACTGTAGATGACGAGGATCCTGAATGAAAAACCTCCGCCAGGAAATCCAAAACAGAATGTACAGGAGCGGTAAAAGGATCAATATTTCTGGCGTTTGCCCAAATTGAAAAACGTCGCCACTTGCTTGCATAAATAGTTCTAGTGGACGACTTTAAAGAAGACACCAAAATGTCTCTGACTGAGTCAGAAATCATTGGTAGCCTGGCTAGGGAAGGAAGTGGAGCAACCAAGCAGTGAGGTTGAGAGAATGAATGGCCCGGTGCTGCTGACCCGATTGGTGGATCAAAAGATCCGGAACTGGGTCCAGATGCCAGGGCTGCACCAGAAGATGACGATGTAGAGACGGAAACCAAATTTGTCGAGGCCAATATGGAGCAATGAGGATCAATTTGGCTCTCAAAACGGTGGCTTTCTGAATGACTTGTGGAATCAATGGAAAGGGAGGAAAAGCATAAAGAAGTCCCCGAGGCCAATCCTGGGTTAGAGAGTCTCTCAAGGGTTGGCCTGGAAGGGAAATAGTGTGAAGTAATCTGGGCACTTGCTGTTTTGAGGGGTAGCGAAAAGATCGCAACAAGGAGTGCCCCACTTCAGAAAAATCTGATCTACTACAGATTGATTGAGAGACCACTCGTGAGGCAACAGAATAGATCTGCTTAGCCTGTCCGCCAATAGGTTGGACCTGCCGGGGATGTGCGTTGCTATCAGAAACCGCTGAGAAGAGATCGCCCATTGCCAAAGTCTGAGAGCTTCTCGACACAAGGGATAGGACCTGGTTCCGCCCTGTTTGTTGATGTACCAGACCACGGACATGTTGTCCGTCTGTACTGCAATAGTCCCCGTGGGAAGAAAGTCGTCGAGGGCTTGCAACGTTAAAAGCACTGCTCTCATCTCCAGGACATTTATGTGCAGGTGGTATTCTATGGGCTGCCACGTCCCGTGGACCATCCTGCCCTGATAATGCCCCCCCCACCCGATCAGGGAGGCATCCGTGGTGACTGTGGCAACTGGAGGAGGGGGAACAAAGGGTCGGCCCTGATGAAGAAGAGGGGAAGATATCCACCATCGTAGATGAGCCCTGCACGACTGTGTTACCAAGATTTCATGTCTCATAGGCAGATTGTGGTACGACCACTGCGTGAATAACATCCACTGCAGGAGACGCATGTGGAAGCGAGCCAGTGGAAGAAGAACAATGGCCGCAGCCATTAGGCCTAGAACTTTCAAGACAAACCTGGCTTTGATCTTTTTGCTTAGTAACAGAAGCTGAACAAACTTCTGGATGTCCAGAATCCTTTGATCTGTTAGCCTGGCTAACATTTTGATGATATTTAACTCTGCGCCTATAAAGGTGATAGATTGGCAAGGCAGCAGAGAGGATTTTTCGAAATTTACCGAAATTCCCAGTTTCTTGCAAAGCTGTAGGGTGTAGTCTCTGGACCGAAGAAGCTGATGCTTGGTGGTGGCGGAGAGGAGCCAGTCGTCCAAATAAGGAAACACCTGGAATCCTCGACGTCTCAGGTGAGCTGTGACCACTGCCATGCATTTGGTGAACACTCTGGGGGCTGAAGTGAGGCCAAAGGGCAGTGCTCTGAATTGGTAATGACTGGCTCCCAGCCGAAGCGGAGAAACCTTCTGGGCGTCTGTGAATCTTTATGTGATAGTTCGCATCCTGAAGGACTATAGAGCACAACCAGTTGTCCTTGCCCAGAAAGGGCAGAATGGATTGCAGCGTGACCATCCGAATCTTGCCTTCTTGACAGACTTGTTTAGTCTGCTTAGGTCTAGTATCGGTCTCCAATCTCCGTCCTTTTGGGGACCAAAAGAATCTTGAGTAGAAGCGGATCCTACTTGGTCTGCGGCACTGTCTGCATGGCTCTTTTTCCCAGCAGTTTTGCAGCCTCCTGTCTTGCCAAATCCCTTTGACCGAGTGAGATGTCTGGCAGGGATTGTAGAGTGCGGAAACCTTTCGAAGGGAATTTTGTAACCCTCGGATATGATCGACTGTACCCACTTCTCTTGGGATAGGGATTGCCAGGCTACTGGGTACAGTGAAATTCTTCCCCCGACTGCCTCCAAGGGTGGACAGTCGGGCAACACCTCAGGGATGCTGAAAGGGCTTCTCAGGAAGAGACTCCCTGTTGCCCTGGTTCTGAGGACCCCCCCCTGCCTCTAGGGTGGCGTCTATTATTGTTACCCCCTCTGCCTCTGGGGGTAAACTGACCACGTGTGTCCGGTGTAGCTCCTTGGGCTTTTCGAACCACATCTTCCCCCTTCTGACCCTTGGGATAAGGTCTAGAAGGAGTGGAAAACTGGACTCCAACGGCAGAAAGAGTTTTACCATCCTGCTCACATCTGGTCAAAGTATCCTTCACCTGAGGTCCGAACAAAGCCGAACCGTCAAAGGGGGTGTTGGTGATGGGCGCCTTAAAGGGGTCCATAAAATTATACAGCCGCATCCAGGCTTGGCGTCTAAGAGCAACACCTGTGCCTGCGGCCCTGCTCGCTCCATCGGCCGCATAAGATATGAGCCGCATGGAGGAGTTAGATATGGAATTCAGGATAGCAAGCTGTGAGGCAATCTTTTCCTGAGCCCCAGCAGCAGAAGGATCCTGGACTACTTCTCCCAGTTCCTTGAGAATATCTCGTTGAAGCCTGGTGAAGTGACAAAGGTAATTCAGCGAACGCATAGCAAAGGTCGCTGAAGAAAACATCCACTTTCCATACCTGTCCATGGTCCTAGAATCCTTATTAGGAGGATGGACAGGTACTGAAGGATCCGCCAGTTCCTTCTTAGTGGCCGCCGCTACCATCATAGCATCCACAGAGACACCTTTGGACAGGAACTGTTTATCCGAAGGGGCCGTGATGAACTTGGATGGTCTCCTGGGGACAGGTTCCACAGAATCTGGAGCCACGCCTTCGAGCCACTACCTGCATGAGTGGGTCGAAGGCGGAGACACCCAGGAGGTGGAGGGTCGGGATCCAAAAGCCTCCAGGTATACCGACTCATCCTCGGAGGGGTCAATGGAGGGCCAATTCCGCCTCTGTTTGAGGAGCTCAAGGATGTCTGAAAAGGAGACATCCTCAGAGGGGACCGTGGGGAACCCTCCGACTCATCTAAGTCGGTATCAGATGTAGTAGACTCAGGGGAGTCTGTGTGATTCCTCTTACCGTCCTCTTCGAGGGGTTCCCCTGCAGGGTCAGGAGAAACCTCGGAAGAGGAGGAAATTCCCAGTGGGGAAACCTGGGGCGATGGATCCCTGGGCCTGAGAGCAAGAGGCTGGCAAGAGGCATCTGCAGGCACTGATGAGGGAGGAGCTAGAGGGATAGACCGTTGACCAGGCTCAGAGGCCAGGACACTCCTCATCACCTCAAAGGCTCCCCTCCCCGGGAGACCGGAACACACCCGCTCCGAAGAAACAGGAATGGTGGCTCCAAGGAGAGAAGGGTCCGAGGCCGATGGCGGCGCCGAGCTTACCAAAGCCGAAGCCCCGAGAGGGAGAGCGGGGTCGGACAAGGGTCCGATGCCACTAGCCCCTCGGAGCCGACAGTGGAAACCCGGCGACGGATCCCTCCAAGGAAGGTCTCAAGGAGGAGATCGGAGCCAAAGGCAGCGGAGCCGAAGGATGTATCGGCTCCAGCATCGAAACAGTCGCTGTCCCAAGAAGCTCCGGCTCCGAACTCTGGTGTGGAGGCGGAGGAGGAATCTCAAGAATCGGGGCTATAGCCGAAGTCTGTTGAGACGGGCTATGGAGCATTTGGGCCAGTGCCTGAGACTTCAACAGCCTGCTTACCACCCTCTCCAAATCGTGGTCAGACAGCCTGGAAGATCTCGAAGATCGGCTCCGATGGCTCCGCTCCGACAAAGAGGAGATCCCGGGCGAATGGATACTCATAATAGAGGGGACCGAGATCTCTTGCAGGTCGAAGCCATCGGGCGAAGTCCCTAGAACTCCAGATGGAGCCGAGGATTTCTCGGCTCCGATGCTGGATACAGCGTCGGGTCCCGCCGGGGCCGGCAAGGCCACAGTAGTCAGGGGATCGGGGCCGGCCGGCACCGGACCCCCCACTCGGACAGAAGAAGTATCGACTCCAGCGGGCCGATATCGGCTCCGACGGAGCCACCGGAGGAGGCTTGGACACAGTAGCCTGAACCTTCGGTGGCTTAAGAGGTTTTCCTGCCCCTGACTTAGGAGGAGAACCTTCAGGTTTAAGTAAACCTCGGAGGATTAATTTGTTCCTCCTTTCCTGCACGACTCTCTGGCTAAAAGCATGACACAACGCACAGGAGTCCTGCAGGTGCAAAGGCCCCAGGCAATAAACACAAGAAGTGTGACCGTCTGTCAGAGACATTTTCTGACAGCACTGGTCACACTTCTTGAAGCCTGAGACCTTGCCTTCTTTTGACATCCTAGAAGGGAGAAACACAAACAGTCCCAACTAACACACCAATTAATCCCTTACACAGACACACAGGAAGGGAATAACTTGGGGAACTAGGCCTGACTAAAAACTTTAAACTGAAATTTTTATAAAAAGTTTGAAAGGAAGGGAATAGGGTGGGCTGTAACTAAGTACAGACTAAACTAATACTAAAGGGAAAAAATAAACCCCTAACTACACTTTTTCTTATTTTACCAAGAAAAAAACTTACCTCAGCTGGCAAAGGAGACCTCTTTCGCTAAGCGGCAAACGAGATCTGAGGTAGTTCCGCCTTGCATCATGGGATATAGGGTTGCCTCGAGCTGGTAAAAGGAGTTCTCGAGCTAAAGCAAGTGCCGAGTCGGAGCCGAGGATCGGCTCCGAACCCATCCGGCAAGAATGAAGGCGAGATTGACAACTTAACATCAATCATTTAACGATGCTTCCTCCTCTATAACATCAGAAAACTCACTCAGAATAGCTCAACTCAATATCAGTAGCATTAATAACAAAATTAGCCAACTGCATGCTCTTTTACAAGCTCATGCATTTGATATCCTTTGCCTAACTGAAACTTGGTTAAAACCCTCTACTCATGACCTAGAAATAACCCCACCTGGATATAACATCCCAAGATCCAACCGTACATCCAAAAAAGGTGGAGGTGTAGCCATCTTGCATAAAGCAGAACTTCTTGTTTCACCCATTGATGTGTTATTGCAATGCTGAAACTCTTACTGTCAAACTTCAAATTAATAGTGCTAAATCTATCTATATAATCTGCTCCTACATCCCTCCAGGTAATAATATTACCACTCTCGAAAACATTCTTAGTAGCTTATCTACTCTACTACCTCAAGAAACTATAGTACTTGGCGATTTTAACATAGACTGGACCACATGTAACTCCCCTAATCCAAACACCCACATAAACCTATTTGGATGGACTCAAATTATAAACTCCCCCACAAGATTCCATAAACCTAGTAAAAAGGAAACTACTCTCGATTGGATCCTTATAAACAGTCATCCTGATTCTTATAAAGTCGGAACACTCCCAGACGACATTAGTGATCATGTACTAACCTTCATAATAAAACAAAAGAAATACAGCTCTAATAATAACAATATGGTCACCTTTCGTTCTAAAAAATACTTCCAAGCAGAAAACTTTCAAAAACGAGCTAAAAGCCTGTAATTGGTCACCTCTAAAGCAACTCAAACTGGATGAAGCAGTCTCTTACTTTAATACTTCATTCCTTCAAATCCTAAATAGCCACACCCCCATCCACTCCTCCCGTGTAAGGACTAAAATAGCCCCCTGGCTCACAAAACAAACCAGAGAAAAAATTTTCCTATGGAACAAAATATGGGCTAAATGGAGAGCCTCAAAGAACTCTGCTGATCACTTATATTTTAAGCAATTAAGAAACGCTACCAAAAAAGACATTTTGTTAGACAAAAAAAAACTACTATTCCAAACTTCAACAATCACACTCTAACAACCCTCAAAAGTTTTGGTCAGGCATTAATAAACTTCTCAAACCAGGGCAGGCTAGAACTCCAGCCCCAAACTCTATTCCCCATGATGGTCCTTTGCAAATAGCCAATACCTTTAACAACTACTTCACTGAAGCTATTCAAACTTTAACAAAAACACTAACACCCACCACCCCCTCTCCTTTACAAAATACAAACAGTTCAATTCCCTTCTTACATTTACAACCTGTTCCAACTTCCTTTATCTGTAAACTCCTTCAGAAACTCAAACCTAGTACTCCCTCTGCTGATAACCTCCCAGCAGAATACCTTCAAGTAGCTGCCAAAGCCTTAGCTTATCCAATATCCATCCTTATAAACAGAACAATCACAGAAGGTACCATCCCTTCCATACGGAAAGTATCCCATATAATCCCTTTGCATAAAGGACGTAAATCCACTGACATTTCCAACTACCGACCAATTGCTCTACTCTCTCCATTAGCCAAAATAATGGAAAAATGTATCCACCATCAACTACTTCAACACCTGCTCCATAACAACTTACTTGCTAACTGTCAGCATGACTTTAGACCCTTTTCATAGCACCACTACTGCCCTACTAAGCTTTACGGACTGTATTAACAGGAATCAAAACAATAACTCTCTCTCATCTGCTCTATTTATAGACCTATCAAAAGCTTTTGATATGGTCAACCATAGCTTACTTATCAGTACTCTAAAAGCCCAATCTCTTCACCCACAAGCTATTCTTTGGTTTAAATCCTATCTAGATAACAGACATCAAGCAGTGCTCTGTGACAATAATCTTTCCACACCCCTCCCTGTGAACACTGGAGTCCCTCAAAGCTCTGTCCTAGGCCCTCTTCTTTTTTCTATTTTTATTAACAATCTCTACACTGTTGTTCCACAAGCCACTTGCATACAATACGCTGATGACTCTACTCTAATCTGTACTGCTAAGTCCTCATCCTCTCTCCAAACCCTTACTCAAACTGTATTTAACTCTGTTGAAACGTGGTTTACTGATCAATGTCTCCTCCTCAACCCCCAAAAAAAAAAATTATTACTCTTCACTCCCACCCAAAAATCTCCACAGATCCACTTCACTATTACCTCCTATAATGGAACTTGTATTTCCCCTGATCCTACTGCACACCTTCTGGGCACAACCATTGATCATAACCTCAGCTTTGATGACCATATCAATAATACTATTCAAACCATCAATAAAAATCTAGGCTCTCTGTATAGAATCAAACCATTCCTTACACAACTGGCTAGAACCACCATTGCCCAGGCTCATATTACTTCTACCCTATTCTATGCTTCTGCCATTTATACCAATCTATCCAAGCACAATATTACCAAGCTTGAAACTAGCTATAATAATATAGTCAGATTTGCCACTGGCTCTCCCTATAGAACCCACCACTGTCTCAACCTCAAACAACTTAAATGGTTAGAACTACAAAACCAACTACGATACAATCAACTTGTGATCACACAAAAAATTCTGTACCACCCTACTAATACTCCTATCCTCTCTAACCTGATCTCCCCACATAAAAATCTTACAACACTACGCTCAGCTAGCAAGTTACTAATTGCCAACACTAAATCCATCAACAAAGCTGGTGACTCACTCTTTACCAATGTCATGGGCAGAATCTGGAACAACCTTCCTAAAACACTAACCTCTCTCTCTCATCTACTCCACTCTTTAAGAAACACCTCAAAGATCACCTAAAAATACATTGGCTTTGTCCCTGCTCAATGTCTGACTAAACATTACTTTATCCTCCTTTCACTTCCCCTTTTCCCCTGCCTCCTGGGCTACTGCCCCACCACACTTTTAATTATTACAAGCTAACTCTTTACTACTATTTATATTTTCCAGCCTACTCTCGTTCTCCCTACTAAGTGAATGTCAATTTCTTTTTTTTTTTTCAAATATTGTATAAACTTGTGCTGATTGTACCAGAAAACTCATGGCTCGATTGCTGCTTAAACCTATACCATGACTCTGTAACTTGGATCACACAAATTACTTGTACTCTCTTTACAAACATTTTTTGCTTTATAATGTAATTTAAGCTTGTTTTTTTATTCTAACTATTGTATGGAGTAATCTTCTCATACCTGGAGCTTTTCTCCCCGGGCCTCTACTGAAAATGGATATGTATCCAGCTAAACTAGCCCGGTCAACAAATATAAAATAAATAAATACATAAATCTGCAAATAAAGCCAGCTTTTATTGATCATTATACCATTTATACCCTTGAATTTCCTAGTTCCTTTATTTTCTTTGCCAATGGCTCTAAATATAAAGCAAATAAAGGGGGAAAGAGGACAACTCTGCCTGATTCTTCTATTCAAAAACAACCTATGAGAGAGGAACCATCCCACTTTAATTCCTGGCTCCAACCCTTCACATATCCTCCTAATTAACGTTACTATTCTGTCAGGAATGGAAATACTTCCACTGCCCTACTCAAAATCCCAGATTACTATGCATCAAGACCCACCAAGAACAATTGTATTTTCTTACACACTGCTTCCCTCTGGATTACCATTGTTCTATTAAGACTGTCAAATGTTTGCCACCCCTCCACAAAACCACACTAATCCATATCTGTCAATTTTAGCAACACCCTTGCATTTTTTTAGCTAGTATAGATATTGTTTAGCTGGTATAGATATTAACACTTTACAATCATGCTTTAAAATTGAAATGAGTCTGTATATAACTGAGTATGATGGGTCTTTAACATCCTTGGGTAATACAGCCACCAAAGCTTTCTTCCAAGATGTTTGTGCTTATCCTCCTTTTAAAACACTGTTAATCAAAATCTTTCAGATCCTTATGACTTTCTTCTCTACTGACTTCCAAACTTCCACAAGAATAACATATGTTCCTAGAGGCTTTCCTGAAGACTGATTATACATCATCATTACTATCTAATCCCTTCATTTCATAAATGTTAGTTGTGGAGCCTCATCTTTCTCGGACCTTGGCAAAATTAAATCTTCCATAAATATTTCCATTTGCGCTCTTTCTTGATTTCCACGTTTCTCTGCTTTATACAATTTTTCTTAACATTTCTGAATTATCTCAAAAACCTCTACAAGATCTCTGGTTATTTTTCTTGTTATAGGCTCACTAAGCTTGCCAACAACCCTATTTTCTGCTGCCTAAACTGTTGTGCTATAAGTCTTTATGCTCTGGAGTTGTTATAATAAAAAAAAATAGTTGCTTAATAGCAGTCTTTTTAAACTTATGTCTATTATCCAGATACTCCCTTATTTTCTATTCAGCACTTTGCAGTTGGGCATCTTCTTGTTCTGTGAGAATCATCTTATTCTGGAATACCTTTAACATTTGTCATCCCCTCTAGGCAACTATTACTTTTTATCCATCTCTCTTTCATTTTATTTCAACTCTATTTTTAAACTCCATTTTCATTTTATCCCACTCTGAAAATATCTTCCCAAATAACTCTCGAATTTCAACTACCCATTCCTTAAATTTTCTCTTTTTAACATGAGAAGGGAAAGCACCCGGGTCTCATTTTTACTTCATCACCCTGCATTGTTAATATTTACTGGTGTATGATCTGAAATAGTTACTGGATATGTGTCAAAACTTTCAATTAAATGCAAAAGTTCCTGTGAAATACAATTTCTATCTAATCCAGTTAGTCTGCATTGGGGAAGAATATGCAAATTCTGTCAAGAGTTCCTACTACTGAATTTACATCTTCCATACCAAATATTTTTATAAAGTTTCTTCAGAAATCTACTCTCTTTTGTTGTATTTTCCTTTCTAGGTTACTCTATACATTCTCATTATTGCATATCATGTTCCTGGTCCCAACCTCTAAGCAATATTCCCTGTTGAAAGCGGATTATTTTTCCTAAAAATCTACTTGCATTCCATAATGGCAGTTTTTGGTGGAATATAAATGCACACCTGTGTAATCCTCGTCCCTTGCCTTGGCAACAGCCCCATACTTCCACAAATCTACCACCATCAGTCTTTTGTTTCTCATTTAATACTACTGAAGCCCCACTAGGAATTAGTATAGTTCCGCTGTGGCGACCCCTAACCGGGAAAAGCCGGAAGACACAAACTCCCTTTTCCTCTGTCCTTGATATATTGCCGAATATACATCCTACAATCCTCTCTTTGTAAAATTCACATGCCGATTTCTTTCCAAATGTTTCTCTTGCAGCACTGCTATTTGCACTCTGCATTTCTTAATACAATTCAATACTCTTTCCTTTTTACCTACACCTGTAAGGCCATTTAAGTTCCAAAATAATATGGACAGGATAACCATCAAGATAAAAAGCTACTTTTCCCACCTATTATACATGGCATTTTTTCTGAACATGTATTTCTAACTTTTGTATAATATTCACACACTAATGTTTGGCAGTCTGATCTTTCTACAGTTGTTTCATCTCCATTTGAACCAAGGTCACATTTTAAGAATTTTTGTTTTAATGAAAACCCTCAAACAAGAAATTAAATACATTATCAAAATATCTTATCTCCTTTTAATTTACAACAAAAAACACACAACACTATATACATTGTCAAACAATGTAGTTTAATCCTCTTAATAGGGACAACTACTCCAAAATCGACAACTGCACGCACATGCCTTACCTGATCTAAAATTAAAGTTACCCAAGTTAAAGCCTGTGCTCCCACTTAGTGCTGACTCTTCTTTTTTTATCTCCATTACTCTCCAAAATGTGAAAAACAGCTTGTTTGCTTTGAGAAAATATCAACTTTTAGCCCCAAGAAAAAGTGCATTGTCTGTCTTTAAAAAACTAAATTATATACTGTTCTGTTAAATGCATTAAAGTATTAAGGCTACTATGGAGGCTGCTCTCGCTTATTCACATCCCATAATTTCAGACTTCATTCTCCACAGATCTGCTTGCCATGTTTTCTTAAATGTTTGCATTTTCAGCAAAGAACGCGGAGAACTCTCAAGATGCACCTACATGAATTTTTGTCATTTTCACTCAGAATGTTCAGCTGCCTTCAGCTACAGACTTACGGACGCCCAATGAACATTTGCTAATGAAAAAAAATAAGCAAACGTCTTTGCTGATGCAAGAAACTGGGATTTTTTATGGCTTTCGTCATTCTGATTTTTATAGTCTACTTGCTTACAGAAAAAAAGCACTTGTTTCAAACGTAAGCCAAGGGAATTCATGTAAGGCATTCATCCTTGTAAAAATGAGAGAAAATATCTTAATTTTATATACAATAAAATCAGTGCATATTGCATCCAACCCCAGCAACACAAGATTACAACATATTAACATTAAAACTTGCTTTTATCCAGGCTTTCTACTCTTGCTGTGCTTTGAAGCCTTTACTGCTTACAACTAAAAAGTACTTGTTTACTTTAATATCTTTAACATGCAACAGTCACTGAAAAGATTTCCCTCACATTTAAAATACCGCTGCCTACACATTACACAAAACTGTTTTACTATATACAGCATGCAATTTATATTATGAAATATTTTATACAAATACTAATAAGAACAAAATTGTTTTACTTAATATTACCGTTTTTCTTCTTTTAGTGTCCTAAACATTATGGACAAAGAGGGGTATACGTTTTACAGTCCACCCACAAGTTTAACAAAGTCAAAAAAAAGTTCAATCTTTTTCAGCCACTTTTTCTTGCAAAATTATATTTCACAAATGTGACCGATGCTATATAGTCTCTCATTTATTCACCAATTTCCATGTTGTTGGTCTTCTTCCTGTTATTCTCTATCTCCTAACAATGGACACTGGTTAAAACCCAAGATATTCATAATTCCTCTAGTCAACTCCTGTGTTTTCGTCTCAAACATTTCCCTTTGCCTGCAAAACATTTTCCAATGTTCCATAGTCTCTCTATGACCTTTACTGACAAAAGAATGAGAAACAGGATCCCTTCTGTTTGCTGGTTCAATTTTTCTAGGATAAACTTTTTATTTCCTCCTTAGCACCCTGAACACAGCTGGACACAACAGCTTGAATCTCAGACCTGCCTCTTGACATTACTTGCTGGGATAGGTTTGCTTCTCTTCTGCCTGGTGTACAGCGAGTACTCAATTTCTACAAACATTCTGCTGTATCCAATTTTTAAAACTTCCCCCTTCCACCACAGTTTTGTAAGCATCACTTCTTTCTACTGGTTTGATTGCATCTTTATTAAAATAGGTCTTGGCTGTTTCCTCATGACCAGGTTTAGAGCACACACTTGATATGCCCTTTCAATTAAATCCTGTTGTGGTTGCTTATTTCTGCTTTCATAAAATCAATGCAGTCTGCTCCCTCTAGCTTCTCTGGTACAGCAGAAAACCTCAGGTTTTCTCTGCATGTTCTGTCTTCTAATGCTACTATTTTTTGAAACAGCTTTCTTGGGAAGCCTCATATACTCAGTCAGCTTTTGCTTCATTTTACCCTTGGATTTTTGCAGTTTTATCAGTGCATCTGAATAGTAGTCTATAGTTTCTTTCATTATTCCCAGCCATTTGTTATTTGAGTTGATATATTCCTTCAGTGGTTCAAATACCTTAATCACCTCTGAATACATTAGATTCATTTTTTTCCTTTAAGTTATTGGAAGTCATCTCTCAAACCAAATTTGAAGCCTGAACTGCTTTTTGTTGAACAGCTGCAGAATACTTCTCAAAAAAGTGTTTTCTCTTCACCTTTTCAGGTTATTTTTCTTTCAGATTCTCCAAAATGTCTTCTTTGCTAGCATCGAGACAGTGTACTTACTATCTAGTAACTGAATTTGGGTTCCTATTACGTTAATCGAACTTCAACAAGTTCGAACCCTATATGGTTGAAACCATATAGTTGAACTTGCTGAAGTTCAAACACAGGAAAAAAAATAAATAAAAGATGCAACAGTAAACTAACTGTTGCAAGCCCCCTGCACCCCCCACCCCACCCCCCGCTCTTTAAATATACCAACTCCGAGACTGCACTATAGTGCAGAAAGGGAATGTTTCCCTTTAATACACTGTAGTGCAATCTCAGAGTTGGTATATTTAACGAGTGGGGGGTGTGAGGGGCACAGCCCCCCACGTGGGGGGGTGGAGGGGAGTTGCAACCGTTAGTTTACTGTTGCATCATTTATTTTTTTTCCCCGTGTTCAAAGTTTTGAAACTTCAAACAGACAAGTTTGACAGCGTCGTGTTCGAAGTTTCAAAACTTCGATCAGGTAATAGGAACTCACCGAATTTTACCACCCCACCCCCCCCCCCAAGAAAAAAAAAAGAAAACTGTTTCAATGGTATTCCTTAATAATTTGTTTCTGTTTTCCCTCTGGGAGAGCTGAAATTTTGCTGTTTATTAGTGTGCAGCCATCTTCGAAGTCCCCCTGGGAGACTATCTTAACTCAAAGTTGGCTTTGTTTGACCCAATTTTCCCTCTTAGTTGCCCGTTTAGTTTGAGGAGAGAGTTTTTATCTTTATGGGAATTACCCCTTATGATTCCTGCCATAATTTGTTTGTACTGTATATCCTGTTTAATTTGGGCTGCCACCAAGGCAGTTTGATTCTGGGTCTAGTTCTGGGCTTATGTCTGGTAGGTACAGCAGCCTCTATGTGGCCAGTGACATGGTTGTACACAATTTCCAAGACCAATTCCGCATAGGCTGGTCTGCTCTCAGGGTTTGGAGGGCCAATGAATTTTGAAAAAAAAAGAAATCACTTAATAAAAGGTATTTTGCTTTAGAATAGTTCCAAATTGTTACTAGTTTTACTAGGATTACAGAGTTAATTTTAATTCAACGTAGACAGTTTTATGGTCAGACCTTAGTAGGGAGGACACTACACTGGGGAGATGAGCTGTTCTCCCATATTTAAGTATGATGTCCAGTATGTTGGAGCCTCTAGTGGGCATATTCACTATTTGGTCAAGGGTATTTTGTATTTACAAATTCCAGAAATCTATGTGACTGTAGATACTGAGGCCCATATTAGAAAGATGTTAGTTTATATGGCAAGTGTCTCCAGAAGGTCCAAATATGCATTGTGAGCTTCTTGGGACATGGAGGGTGACCTACAGCTGGCTAGGATATGGTATGATATGGGATTTTGTCTATCATGATATGCCCATGGAGGAACTCCAGCACGTCATCCTGTTTGACGACCTTAGAAGTATGCATGTTATAGATTTAAATTGAGACACCTCCACATTTTGCCCTTGTCTGTGCAGTTACTGCTCTAAATGTGTGCAAGACACTGAAACCTTACACTGCCAGGGTACTCCCTGCTGCTTTAAACCATGTCTCAGTAATTGCACAGATTTCTATATTCGCAACTGTGAAGAGGACTTGGAGGGAGTGTAGATTTTTATTTATTTATTTTACATTTGTTAACTGGGAAAGTCCGACTGGATACATATCCATTTTTAGTGGAGGCCCGGGGAGAAACGCTCCTAGCAGATGAACATTTAAAATGCAGTATACAGTAATATTTAGCAATTAACAAAAACAGAAGAAAAATACACAAAGGTTACATATTTAAGAGAATGGTCTGAGTAAGGTAATATTTACAGAGATATTAAGCAATTTAACAAAAATAAAAAGACAACTACAAATAGGTTCCATAATGAAAAAGGTTCAAAGTAAGGTTATATTTGGATAAGAGAAAGTCAAAAACAACGTGGGAGGTGAGGGAAACTATAAAGGGAGAAAAAAAAATAAACATATAAGAGAAATGAGGGTATAAGAAGAGGGATAAATGAGGGTATAAGAAGAGGAAAAAAGGTAAAGAAAGATCATTTATAAAGAAAGAGAGGAAGAATGAGATAAGAGAAGGGCAGGTTAGGTAGAAAGCAGCAGAGGCTGAGAACAGAAGTCACAATGCTGATAATGGAAGCTAGAGCTAATATAAAGGGGTAGAAGAAATTAATTGAAGGAGGGTACGGAGAGAGAAAAGGGAAATTCTCTTAGATAGATAAGATGGTTTAATAGATTATATGAGTAATGTCGGGTTAGACTCGGACTAGCTAAGACCGAGACAAGTTTTAGTTGAAACTCAAGTCAGTGAAGTAACTCAGACTGAATAGTTTGAGTTTTAGTCAGGGTTTAGACAAGGACATAGCCAGTTAATGTACATGTGCGTCTTTAGTGATATTTTGAAGTGAGGCAGGGAGCAATTTGTGATTAGTTCACCAGGAAGGGAGTTCCATTTTTTACCAGCAGTGTTAGAGAATAAGGAATCTCCAGCAGAGTTGTTGGCTTTGGTAGGTTGTACTAGCATTCTGCTGGAAGAGTGAAGGGATGCTAGGTTGCAATATGGGGTAATATTAGCTAGACTGGGGGTGAGGGAAGGTTGGTGGAGGATTTTATGAGTTACTATGAGTTGGTTATAATAGATCTGGTTGGGTAGCTCTAGCCAACCTAATTTTTGAAGATTGTGGTAGTGGTGAAGTCTGTATTCTGAGCCTGTGGCAAATCTCGCTATATTGTTGTAACATTTAGTGATTTTGTTGAGATTTGATTTGGATAAGTTAGTGAGGATGGGTGATGCATAGAGAAGGGATGGCAGAAGATGTGTGGGACCTATGGCTGTTCTGGCAGTTGGGGTTAGAAATTTCTTAATCCTATACATGGAGCCTATTTTTGTGTTTACTGTTTTTATGGTTTTGTCTATATGGACACTGTAGTTTAGATTATTATCAATGATTATACCTAGCAGTTTAGCAGTTGATTCTGGAGAAATTATGGTGCCATTCTGAGAAGAGACTGAAAATGTTGGTGGTGTTATCTTACGGGTGGGGGAGAATAATAGAAGTTTGGTTTTGTTTGGGTTCAATAAGAGCCAACGATTATTCAGCCAGTTCTCTACTTTGTTGAAGGTTGTTTGGGATTGGGATTGTAATTCTGTAGGAGATGTGGCAGAGCAGATTAGCGTGGAGTCGTCTGCGTACTGTATAATAGTAGCATGAGGGATATCTTTGGGCAGGTCGTTTATGAAAATAGAGAAAAGAAGGGGACCCAGAATAGAACCTTGGGGTACTCCTAGATTGACAGGTAAAAGAGGAGATAGATGCTCTTTCCACAGGACTGCTTGCTGCCTACTGTGCAAGTAAGAGTGAACCATTTGATTGCAGGGTTTTCTATGGACAGGGATTTGAGAGAGTCTAAGAGTAGGGTGTGGTTAACCATGTCAAATGCTTTTGACAAGTCGAGGAAGAATGCAGAGGAAAGTAGGTTTTTTGATTGCGGTTTTGGTTTATTTTGTGGGAGAATGTGAGAAGGGCAGTGGTAGTACTGTGCGCTGGTCTGAAACCATGCTGGGATGATGCTAGGAGATTGTTGTGGGTCAGGTGGTTTAAAAGTTGTTTTTGTATGCATTTCTCCATTATTTTGGCTAGGGGAGATAGTATGGCGATAGGTCTATAATTAGAAAGTTCAGTGGAGTTTCCACCTTTATGAAGTGGAATAATATGAGCAGTTTTCCAAATGGGGGGGGGTGTAGGATTCCTGGACAGAACGATTGATTAAGATGGAGATGGGATTAAGATGGAGATAGGATAAGCTATTACATTGGCAGCTTTTTGTAGGAACTCTGCGGGAAGTTGGTCTGCAGCCAGGGAAGTAGGTTTTAATTTCTTTAGTAAGGATTTGATATAGTCTGTAGGTATATAATCGAATTTTAAGGGGGGGGGATTCAACTGATTAGCTGTGCTAGTAGTTGAGGAGCAAGGAGATAGATTATTAGCTAGGGATTTTACAGTTTTGGTGAAGAAAGTGTTAAAGGTCTTAGGCTACAGAATTAGGGGGTAGATGTAAGGTTGTTGATGGGGTGGGGGTAGCAGATTTACCTGGGTGTAGTAGTTTATTCAAGCCTGACCAAAATTTTTGAGGTTGATTTTGGTGTTTTTGCTGTAAGTTGAAATAATAGCTTTGCTTGTTTGACAGGATTTATCTTTTTGCTTTGTTTCTTAATTGTTTGAATAGTTGGTGGGCTTGAGGGGGATTTGGTGGTTCTCCAAGAGGTCCATGCTGCATTTCTGGCTGTTAGTTTTTGTCTAGTAGTATTGGTTAGCCATGGAGCTATTTTATTTTTGGTTCTGACTCTACGTATGGGAGCATAATTGTCTAGGACGGCTAGGAACCTTGTGTTGAAATATGAAACTGCTTGGTCTAGGGGGAGTAGTTTAAGACTGTCCCATTTGAGTGAGCTTAAATCAGATAAGAAATTATTTAGGTTAAAGTTTTTTTTGGATCTGAGAGTGTTAAAGGTGGTTTGGTGGGGCAGGTCTTCTCTTTTTCTCATTATGTAGGTTAGCAGGTGATCACTCATGGTTTCAGGTTGAGTGCCTGATTTGTATAATTGTGGTTTGTTATTTAATAAGATCCAGTCTAAAATGCTTTCCTTATTGCTGGGTTTGTTGTTTCTAGTGGGGGGAGAAATTGTTTGGGAGAAACCGTGTAAGTTAATGTGGGTAGTAGGGAAGTTAGCTGAACAGGTTGTCCAGTTGATGTTGAAGTCCCCAAGAATGATTGTTTCTTGGGGGGGTGGAGGATAGCCAATGGAGGGTACTTTCTAAGATGTTAATGTTATTGCCTGGGGGGATATAACTGCACACTATGTTAACAGATTTGTTGTTATTGAGTTGGATTCTTGAGAGGATAGTTTCGGTATTGGTGGCAATTAGGACTGATGGGATGCTAATTGTGGATAGCTCGAGGGTGGATTTGTACAGAATGGCAACTCCATCTCCTTTTCTACCTATACGATCCATTCTATTATTGTAGCCAGGGGGAAGTATTTCTTTGTCAGGGATGGTGGGTTTGAGCCAAGTTTCAGTGAGGCAAAGAATATCAAGGGAGTGGATGTCTATGAGAGCATGCAGCTCTTGGAGTTTGTTTTTTATGCTTCCGAGATTTAGGTGGCAGACTAGAAATACTTTGGGGGCATTGTGAGAATTTCTTATGTTTGTGGGAGTGTTTATTTTGGTGTAAGTGGTAGCTGGTGAGTTAGGGCCTGGGTTGGGATGTCTCCATCAGCTATGAGGTTGGGTAGCAAACTCCTTATAAGTTTGGATAATTTTAGTAGGAGTTGGTAATAGCTTTTATTCTTTGGGTTTAAGTAATTAGTTTGTATAGAATGGAGAGGTTTTGGAGTAGCACAGTGTGAGAAGAGGTGAGGTAGCATTACAGGAGGGTTGTGTGATTGGGTATATGTGGAAGTGACTGATGATGGATGTAGGTAGTTAGGCAGGTAGTGGAATTCATAGGTGGTAGCTATATAAAGTATCAAAATTGGGGGTGTGAGGTAGTACAATGGTTGGAGTTTTAAAGTTGAAGTGGTAGTATGTGTAGACATAGTGGTTTGTGTGTTAAATAAGTTAAGAGAAAAGGTATGGTGGTGTATTAGAGTGAGTGTAAGATAATTTGGAAATTGGGATGTGTGAGTGAAGGGTAGGTAGTGATAGGTTGAAAAGTGGTTAGTGGGTGTGTCCAATCAATGGGGGTGTGGCTTGGTAAGTATAAACGTAGCAGTAGTGGGGGCGGGTGAGAATTGGGGGCAGGGTAGGGGAGTGGAGTGAGCCCGCAGGCCGAACGGAGCGGGTAGAGCCAGAGAAGGACCAAGTGCAGGGAAAACAATCAGTGAACTGCTGATTGTTAGGGTAAGTTAAAGGAGATAGTGAAGTGTGTAGTAGCAGTGGAAGGAGGAAGGAGTGTAAGTGGGTCTATCAGAAAGTTAGAAAAGGGTGTTTGGCAAAATTCTGTATGCTGGAGGTGAAATAGGCAAGGGGAAAGATCCTGGAAGGGGGGGTGCCACCTAGTGGGCAAGGGGTGAAACGGCAACCAAGGCTGAACCAGAGTGCAGCTCTAAGGAGAAAGGTAGTTATACACAGACAAAGTTAAGGAGGCTGTATCAGTAGGATATACTATTTGTAGGGAGGGAGGAAGGGTTTAGCTGCTGGCTGCCCTGGCTATGGAGTTAGCAGTAGGCACCTGATGTGTATGTAACAAACTTAAATGTAGATAACAGTCAGTATGAGACGTACTTTCTTGAGTTCTTTAGGGAGAGATGACCAGAGGTTTGTCTCTTTTCCTTAGCTTAGGGAGGAGGCAGCAGTCCTGGACAGAATAAATACCCTAGACCTAGTACTGGTCAGGTGGTTGTTGAGCTGGGTGCACAAAAGGAGAACAGAAATGTGCTGAAATAGGCAGTGGGACTAAACATAGACTAAAAGCAAAGTATATGGTAAAAGACTGTATATATGAGAACACATTGGCCAAAAAATGCAATAAGTCATTATCCAAAAAAAAAATTTATGGCTCTTGGCATCAAGCAGTAACATCCTGAGGTTCAGTTGAGATGCTTTTGTTATGTCTGCAGCTTTGAAAATCTGTCATTGCCTAAAAAAAACACTTTGGGTGGATAAAGTTTTAGCTACTATCGAAAGCTTAGAGGGGACAGTAAAGACTATCCTTGGCAAAGCAATGTAGTCTGTTAACAATGTCCTCCCATGCTGACAAATACTGAATCCCCTTAGAATGACACCAGAAAGACAGCCATATGTTGAAATCTAATCATTTTTGCTCACATTGTGGCATCATCTTTGGTTATAGTTATATACTGCTCAATGGTATGCTTACACCGGACTCACACACACACACACACACACACACACACACACACACACACACACACACACACACACACACACACACACACACACACACAGTCTGAGAGCACCACAATGTCTCTCTTCATACAGTCCATGGAGGTACATCTGAGGTAATTTATATCTACATGGACTACCTTGGAATCATACCGGTACATGTGGTGTAATGACTTGAGTGGGTACGTGACTTTGTGGATCCTGGCTCGAGATAAACAACTAACTGTTATCTTTTCCTTATTCAACCTGGTTAGAGGAGCATCAGTACATCTTACAATAGAGTCCCCTATAGCAAGAGTCCTGGGAAGATGTGTTTGCTTTCTATAGGGGCTTAGTATTTGGGGCTCCACTGAAAGTGACTGTATGTGCGGTGTTAGGTGTTGTTTTTTCTGAGTGCCTTTGGGCTTGCCGAGGCATAGCCTTGCCAACGGGCAATCGAGGCAATCTTTATTGTTTAGGAAGACTGTTCTTAAGTGCCTCAACATAAGTTAATCTGTGTGTGTGTTACATGCTGTGTGAGGTGGGTGATTTCTGTATGGTTTTGACAACCTGATGTGTGCTTGTATTCGAAAATTTAGCCTCCGGTGTCATCGTGCAGGTAAACCCCTTGCATACTGTCTCTGCTTCTTTAAGACTTAAGTGGTTGTCTGTAAATGTAAGAGAACTGTCAAACTATCTCAAGATGCCCAGATCCACCAAGCTGGCTACAGAGAAATTAGGAAATTGCATATTTATGCTTTTCAGTCCTTTGTTGAGCTACAAGGGAGTAGTATATTTTGGGTTAGAAGGCTATTAAGGGTATTTTGTTAGTGCAGACTGCTAACAACACTAAATCTATAAATACTGTCACTCAACACCAAACTAACTGCTCTAAGCTTGTCATCATGCAAGGTATCTTGCTCTATATTTACCGCTTTACATGATACAGATTTATGACCATTCTATAGGGAACTGCCATTGCTCAGTGAGCATCTCAGCATAAACAAGCAAAATTTGTAGCAGCAAAAAAACAGTTAATGAGCCCCATGTCCAATAAAACTACTCTATGAGCTCCTTTATGTGTTTCCCGATTCAGACAGACCAGGCAAACACCTCCTGCCACAAGATGAATAAATCCAGTCCACCTAATGTAAAATCACAGTAAAACAGACCCACAATTGCTGAAAGCAATTTCAAGACAGTCTTACAGCAGTAACAGTGAGAAGAGCAATTTTTTTTTTTTTTTTTTTACAAAAATACAGTAAAATGCACAAATAAAAGCAGGAAACAGTTATCACTCAAACCAACTTAAGCAAGTATGATTTAACAATCAAAAGTACTTAGCTTTGCCTGGATGGCACTGGATACAAGTAAAACATTTCTGGAACACAGGCTAGGAAGCCAATCTTTGCTGAGCTCTGGGAAAATGAGCAAGAGACAATATGTAGTAAGGAGTTTATTCAAAAGCAATACTATTTTTGCTGGGTAGGCACTCAGTATCATGAATCACAACTGAGTGGAAACAACCGAGTGGGAAGAGTACTTAAATGGCTTATGCAACAAACAACAGCAATGAGAAAGGGAAGGGAGGGACTTTGGAAATTAGATTTCCATAAGGGATGGAGGTCAGAGACACTGCCTTATAAAACCATCACAGGAAAGGGATGGCACGGTAGGGAAATTTTCAAGGAAGAAGCAGGCTAATTAGAGAGGGATCCAATCAAATAAAACTAATATTGGAGCTCTTTCAAACACTTCAGCTCAATGTCTGTGCAGAGGCAAAGTTGCCTCTATCAGCACCCTGTTCTGATACCACAAGTCAGTGCCCCACCCCAAGTAGCTCTTCAACTGAAGAGCAAAACAAGTTCTCTGTAAAAATCTAATGGCTACACTGTATACATTCGGTTGTCACATTTAGATCCATGCCCCCATCTAGCTCCATACACCCCCACCAGCTAGCCCTTCTACTGAAGAGCAAATAAATAAATAAAAGCACTTCCCTGTAATAACCTGATGGCTACACTGTACCCAGATGATTATTACATTTGCATCCACACTCACTCATGCTAGCTCTTCCAGTGAAAAGCAAAAAAAAAACTTCACTGTAATAACCCAACTGCTACCTTTCAGTTACATCCACATCCCCCTACCCCCACTCCAAAAAAAAACAAAAAAAAAAAACAGACATGACATGATGGATAGACGATTGTGCCTTCCCAACACGCTGTGCCTGGGGATGATTGTCCCTCCTGCCCTATATACTCTTTTTTGTCTGAGTGGGGAATGGGACAGACACACAGAACTGGGGAACCAAAGGCACTGGAACTCAACTTTAAACAAGTAATAAGGATAATATAAAACTGTAGGAGCAAAACTGGAATATCAACACTGTAAAAGCACTGAAGCACAAATCCTGGAGCAGAATAAACATTACTCTTACTACTGAACTTATTACAGTTTAAGGAACCATAGTATGCAGACATTTACCAGTAACACTGTTAATGGATAAATGCAGTAATAAAGGATTAAATAAAGCTTACATCTGACAGTAGTGCACAGTTCTACCAAATGGTGAATGAAACTACAAGCCCAGCACGGTATAAAATACAAATGGATAGCTTTTAGAAGCAATTCTACTTTTGGGAAAAGAACTGCAGTATAATGTAGAAGCACAATCTTCCCACAACTGCAAATTAAACTACAAGACTAAGGTCCAGAACAAACAAACATGCAAACAGATATCTTTTTTGGCTAACACATGGAAAAAAAATAGAAACGTATCACCACATAAGTCACTATAATCCAACTTTGCTAACTTTTGATTTGGTAATTTGAATGTGGTTTTGAAAAGTCAGTGCTGGCTCTAACCAAATTTGTTGCTATTTGTAGGACTGAACTTTTTCCTAACATTTTGCCATTATTGTGGGAGTTTGGCAAACCAGTTGAACCATCACTGAGTTTTTGTTGGGTCCCAAACATCAGTGCTTTGGACTTTTTACAATAATAGGTTTGTGTTGGTTAAGCCAATTACTGAGTTCTGACAGATCTTTTCCCAACTAGTTTTTAATAGGTGGGGAGATAGGCCACGTCTGTAGATGACCACATCATTGGCATAACGAATGATTGGTAGTAGTTGGGGGTCATGTGTGAATTAATGAAAGAGTAATAGAACAGGGAGAAGACCGATTATTGGGGGAACCCTCTAACAGGTACTGCTGGTGACAATGTGGCTCCAATTTGCACCTTAAAGACACTGTTGGAGAAGAAGTTTTTGAATCACATGTGCTTATGTTGGCTGGCAAGTAGTGATTTTAGTATGTGTACAAATGGCTGTATCAAATGCTTTGATGAAGTAAATCAAGATGACCCCTGTTAGAATGTCCTCAAGCCCTAATTTGCAGGATGTCATCTGTTAGCGTGTAGAGTGTGGTCACTGTGCTTCAGCCTTTCCAGAAACCATATTGGTGTTGTGACAAAATTTTGTACTTCTAGAGGTATTGGGTTATTTGGCTGTAGAGTAGTTTTGAGAATTTTTTCTAAGGTAGGGAGGACAGAGATGGAACTAAAATCATTTGCAGTTATGGGGTAAAAGTTTTTGGGATTTGTGTTAATCTGTCGGACTCCACTGGAGTGATAGGAAATTACTGGTAATACATATGTTGTACAAGTGTTTCAGGAGTTGCAAAGAAATATGAACCATGGATAGAGGCCATCAGCTCCTGGTGGGGCATCACTGACATTCCTTGAGTATGTCCTTAGAGGAGATTATTTTTTCTTAAGAAGAATGCAAGAAAGTCTGCAGTGGACTCTATAGGAATATGAGGGGTTATCTGAAATCACTTTCTGTTGCTCTATTAAAATGTGTACAACCCAGATGTGCAACTACTGCACAAAAACACATGACAATTATTACACACTGAAATAAGATAAATTAACATTTCCAGAATACTGAGTACTTGAAATCTGATGTGGTAAAAGCTCCCCTGCAATGACAGCTACAAATATGGAAAAATATTACCCAAGGCATATGACAGCCAATGTTATACTGCAGGCATTAAGAAAAAAAAATGCAGAACTTAAATAAGGTACTAATCAGTCTTACAAAATACTAGAAGATAAACTTATTCTCATATCTTTTCAAATTCCCTCACCCATAAATACGTAAAACTCCATACCTCATGCAAAAAGGCCAGGGTCCACAAAAAAAAATCTCAACAAAAATCGTCCTTTAGAATACCAGACAAGGATAGTTGCTTCTTCACATGATTCCATCAACGTGGAAACCCTGTAAACAAATGCAGTTATGTTAGACTGCTCCACAATAACAGCAAAGGAAAAAACAATTCAGATGAAATACGACAAATGTGTCAACACTTACACGCACAAGGCTTAACTGGGACAACTACAGGAATCAAAAGATCAAAGACTAAAACTCCAGAAATAACTTCAGTTTAAATTTGAGCAAAAATACTCAAGTTTCCTGTATTCCAGTCCAAACACTTACAGAAACAGTTAAATAGGTCATCGCTCTTCAGATAAGTGGTTGATAGGTATTACTACCATTCAAAATGAGCCATACAACTGCAGACTATCAGCATAAAAACACATCTCATCTTCCTCTTGTAAGCAAAATATCTGAACACCTTACTTTTTGCATAGAACTGCAATTATTAAAATGATTCACAAAACATCTAATGAGGAAATATCAAAACTACACTTTGTTGTTTGTCTTTTCGGCTTTTCCCAGTTAGGGGTCACCACAGCGGAACTCCGGTCCGCTAATGATTGGCAGTCGATTTTTTTTATGGTACCAAGTTGCTAGCCTGACGCCCAACCTTCAACGAAGGCACGCCCATTCACGCATGTCTTTCGGAGGCCACTCGACAGTGGGGAGGACATGCAGACTCCACACAGAAGGTACTCCAACCGAGAATCGAACAGGAGAACCTCTTGCTGTGAGGCAACAATGCTACGGCTGTACCACCGCGGCTGTAAAATATCAAAACTACACTATAAAGCATTATTAAGAATCATCAGCCAGAACAAACATTTCTGGTGTTTATCTGAAAATATAAACTGGAACAGTAAGCAGTTAGACTGGCATTTAATGAAACACATAACCACAGCCTAAACTGCCCTTTCTTTTAGTAGGAGCATCGCTGTGATATTCATTGGCTAGCTGCCCCTGTTGGTTTGTTTAAGTCTAGACAGTTTCCCCTAAATGTTCAGCTGTCAACTGCATCTTAACCAACCTGGCAATGTTTTGCATCATATGTATGTATGTACGTATGTAATTTATTTACTTACTTAATGTTTTACTGAGGTGGAATATTGATCCTTCTAGACTACAGGAAGAGTAATTCTAGCTTTTCTGCAAAGGTAGGGCCAAAACCAAACAAGTGTTTAAAACAGACTCTTAACACAATAGTCATTTTAAATATTCATCTACTCCAATTACTAAACACAGATGAACTCCACTTTACACATTCTTTGGATCATACAAAATTCAGTTCACCAGTTAACACAGTAAAGCCCTCTAGAACAACATTATTTTGCCCATTAACTTTTTCCTGTTGAATGACACCATGTCAAAAATATATATTATAATTTTATTACACACCTTCCAAAGTTAGCATATCTTTCATCCTCAGTTTTCAATATACAACTCCCAAGGCTACCATTTCTGCCTGAATCCTAAATAACAAGAAATATCCTCCACTATTCACAAAATTAACAAATTTTGCATTCTCGGTATATCTATACAAAATTAACTAATTTTGCATTCTTCGTATGTCATCTGAAAAACATCAGGCCTGTGCAAACAAACTATGTAGTGAACTTTCTCAGGCTTATTCTGCCTGGGCAACTCAAGTGAGACTGATGATACAGCATTCAGAAAACATCTACAGGACAATAATCAAAGTCACTGTTACAGCAGATGCAGGCTAAGGTTTACTACTACTCTCTCCAACAGTTTAAATCTGAAATGATCATCCATACACATAAATATTCAGATATATAACTCAAAGCTGTAAATATGTAATACCTAGTTAATACAGCATCCTTTTTCTCTGCATTCTGTCAGCATGTGCCCATCATTCTCCCACATCTCTTCTCTCCTATTCATCAACCTCCTACTCCTTACTTATCTCATATACTTCCCCAAACTCCTTGCTATTTCTATGTCCTTGAACCACTTTTGTCTACTCAAACTCCCCCCCCCTTCCTTCAGCCACTGGGAGTACATCTCTTTTTGTTACGAATATCTGCACTTATGATAATAGTACTTCACTAGTACTGTAGCATTGTTTGCCATGTATGTACCACTTATGTTACTTTCAGATTTTTTGCATTTAAGTCAAATCTGTTATTTTGCACTGAAATGTTAGAAAGTTTACATCTATATACGTTTTACACATTGCATCTTTGCCTTTGTGGAGGATCATAGCTGAAAAGGGTGCTCAGACCAATCCACCTAACCAGTTAATAAATTAAAATAAATAAAAATAAATAAAACTAAAAAACCTCAGGTCTGGGCAGGCCATGCCAGCAGAACATCGGCCCTTCCTG